>NC_071287.1:4746886-4749709 GCF_943735745.2 Anopheles bellator
AAATAAATAAATAAATAAATAAATAAATAAATAAATAAATAAATAAATAAACCCCTACATCCGTTGGTCGTTGGATTCAGTTATCGATGCACCCAACTCCTGGGCTCAAGTTCATTCAAGCCTGGACACTGGAACTTGCCTGTACTTGCCGAATGCAATTCAACACGGGGTCACATACACCGGAAACGGTTGCATTCGCTGCCCAATTAGCATCACTGACCTAGAAAACAACAACCGGGCGGTGCCTGGTAATAACATCCAGCATCCGGTGTCGGTGCCCTGAAAGAAGCGGAAGCGGAATTACGGTAGCGGCATACCATGCGGCGCATCCTGTCGCGTGGGGCAGGCCGCGGAACACCCGTCCATGCAACGCATCGACCGAGCAGCGAGAGGAGAAATTCACCTTTAATTACGAGCTTTCTTTCCGGGCGGGCGCGCGCCCGCGGAAAACCCGGTCAGTAATGATAGTATGATGGCAGTGCGCCGAGGGATATCGAACGATAACAATTATGCGCAATTATGTGTGTGTCCTTTTCTCCGCGCCGCGCCCGTGCGAGTGTCCTGCCCGGCGCGGGGCGGTCCCGGGATCTATGAAGAATTTCGGGGCCTACTTTCGCCGCGATAACAGAATGTCGGCTCTTATCGGCACGAACTGCACGGCCCATGCTTTCTTCTCCCCGGCGAGAGAGAGAGAGAGAGGGAGGGAGAGAGCGCGGACAACATTTCACCCAGCATTTCGGTGCTTGTCGTCGTTGGGCCCGAAAAAATTGTAATGCATCCCGGTGCATGTCGCCGGCGAAAGCGCTATACTGGTGACGAAAGAGAAGCGCCTCGCCTCGAAAGCCTTGAGAACGCCTGGCGCTGGCTGGCCGGGCTGGCACACGTTGCACCGGGCCGTTTTGCAACAGGTCCAGGTGTCTCGTCCTGGTACCTCTGCAGGTGCCCGGTCCGGATGGCGAATTGGCGCACACGCTCGTTGCCAGCCGGCGGCTGCGAGATACTGTGCCATTGACAACCACGCATAAACACGATGGAATAGGAAAACTTTTATAGCGATAATGGACTGAAGATGGATTGATATGTTTGTTTGTTATTATCTTTTATTTATGTTATGTTATTTATTTATTTATTTAATTGTTTAGGCTAGGATATCAGACTGTGTAACAAATGGCTCTAGTTGTCAATTTGGTCTTCCTATGATCTATGCTTTTTTGGCAACATGACCTTGTGTTCACATCAGGCAAATAACTGCAGGTCCAAAAAAATATATGCATCTTTGAAGAGGTTAAACCATGCCTAATTGTATGCTTAAAAATGCCGTTTCGCAGCGATCATTGTATTTCTGCTACCTCGCTCGAAGAAGAATGCTACAGAATCGCATCAAATGCTAGTCGAGTTAATTTAAAAAATTCGAAAAAAGTCGAAAAAAATGTAAAAAGGCGATTTTAGCCTTGCACGCAGAGAGCGTCGGAGAGAGCGCTCCAAAAAAGAACTTTCTTATGGGACAGACACTTTTAATCGAAATCGAACTTTTAATAACCTCATGTTCTTGTATTAGCAGCAATTTATGCTTTTTTATGTTCTCATCTGGAAAAGATATTGTTTGAGGCTGAGATCCTTAACATTAAAATTGTGCGGCTAAATAGTTTTGTTTTGACATTAATGGCAATAACAATATGTATTGTATTTATTTATGTTATGTTATTTTATTGTTATTTTTTTAAATTTATTTATCTACATTTTTTGTTATTTTAAATCAATTTTTTTAAATTGTTTTTTATTTGTGTCTCATATTACACCGTTGGCTTACAAGCTCGTGAAAATTAGTTAAAAAATTGAACCATCATTATTAAACTGCATGTTCTTGTACAGGGATGTTCATGTTCAAAAACTACTCTAAAATGGCACATGAAAAATGAAGTTTTTAATGAATTTTTTTTATCATAATGTTTGCACTCGGCCATTATGCGTGTAATTATCGTTGAGATGGCGGCCGCCTCGGGATCTATGGCAACCGATTCGATTCTGATGAAAAATAGTTTTCAACGACAGCACACTTCGGTTGTTACCGTGGCCATCAATTTGACGACTGTTGGGCCTCTCTTTAATCGATCGGAGTGCCGCGGAGAGTGAAAAATGTGCCTCGTCGCTGAAGAAAAGTTGGCTGAAAAAGTAAGCGTTTCCGAATCGCCGAAACTTTGGAGGTAAGTTTGAATAATTATTGCTAAAATTGTGCGGCTTCGAAACGTATTCTCTCTTGACATTACGATCGATGTCGAGCACGTACTGATGTAAGCAAGCTCGCCGGCAGCTCGATTGACTCGGTGGCATCGTGTGGTCGCGTGGGAAAATGGTAATGCTAATCAGTTGCGCGGCCGGGAGCCAGTTCCGGAGAACTGGCCCCTTTTATTTATCAATCAATTTATTTATTTATTTGATTCTCGCTCTTCGCTCGCTGCCGAAGGCCACCCCGCGCCCTCCGAACACGTGTGTCGCCTTCCGCCTTCCAGGCGGACGAACGGAATCGATTAGTCTCGCCGTCCCGTCGCCGTCGCCGCCGTGTCCTCGTTAGCGCCGCGGCCGCGGCGTGTCATCGCCAAAAATGGCGAAAACTGACCCCAGGATTAATTGGCAGAAGCGGCAGCGGCACACACATGCCCGTTCCACGTCCTGCTTGCATTGTGCAGCCAGTAGAACGTGACCACGCGCAATAATTATCCTCGCGGCCCGGAACCCGACCCCCGACGACGACGGTGATGGGGCGAAAGAAAGTAGTGAGTGTTTTTCCCCCACGCCCCCATTCTTCGCTGAGGGTGGGTGGGG
>NC_071287.1:4749809-4906690 GCF_943735745.2 Anopheles bellator
TTGCTCCGGTTCGGCGCGCGCAACGTTCTAGGAGCCGATCTTCTTCTCCGCAGAATGAGGGAGGGAGGGAGGGAGGGAGGGGGGTGGTGCAAGTGCAGGGCAAGTGCATCGACGACGAACCGGTGGGAACTAATTTGGGTAACGGGCAACGCGGTGCAGCAGCAGCAGCAGCAGCAATGCGTCGCCGGCGCAAGTGTTGGAAGCCACTCATTATCCTTGGCGATTGATGATGATGATGACACGGGGCGCGGAGGTGGCGGCAGCCCAAATTTTATGCCATTACGTAACATCGGCCACGTCGAGCCACCCGTCGTCGTGTTCAAACTTAATTGTGCTCTGAGCACTGAGTCACCTGGAGGCTACTTTAGGGCTACTCCTACTCCACTGCACGGTGCGGTGGAGCCGCCAGAGGGGGGGTAGGGGTTCCATTAAATGTACCGTTTTCCCGACAGGGCGGCAAGGTCAACGGCCTGGGTGCGCGACAGGCCCCCGCGTTACGGCATTCGGCGGCGGTCACTGCACTCTATTTTAAGATCGGGCGGCCCGACGTCATTAATTTATTGGTTTTGCTCCGCTCTGTTCGTGTGTTCGTTTGCATCCTTTTTGCAGGACACGGTTCGCGGCACGGGCACGGATCAGCCGAAACCCAGGCTCTATTGATCGACATCGTCGAAAGCAGCGCTCGGTTTGGTTGTATTATAGAAACTTTGAGCTAGTAGGTTGTTCAATATATTCGGAACCTCGATAAGAAAAACACTTTTTGAATGCTTTGAAATATACTTTATTATTCAGTATGGTCTTCCTGAACATCAATACACTTGTTCCAAGGAGATTTCGAATTTATAAATTCCATCCATGAAGTGAAAAACTGGAATGGCTTCAAAATAGGCTTCCGCAGCAGTTATGACGTCATCATTTGGTGAAAAACGCTTCTCACGCATGACTTTTTTCTGTGAATGAAAGAAGATGTTTTTCTTCTGCAAACCGGGTTTTTGCACGAATTTTCTCTTTCTGTTGATCTAAAAGGTTAAATCAACAATCGAGATTTATTGTTTTATTGGTTTGCAAGTAATCCGCTTACAAAATTTCATTCGCATCTCAAAAACTGATGCAAACATATTTTTGTTTGATTTTTGGACACGAACTCGTTTCGGAGCCGAAGAATCAGGTCCACACCACTATATAACCACTTGTTTTTATTCAGGATCATGGTGTTAGACCCAAGCATCATTCCTAGTGATGATTCAACATCCGATTTTATAAAAAAAAATTATGACGTTAGGTTGCTACACATGCCAGTAACCTATGGTGAAAAGTTCGGTCATTTTGAGTAATCAGTAATTTTTTGACAGCTGTTTTTGTTGGACGTGTTTTGGCTCAGCGTTGATTTTTCTCTATTCCAAAAAATGGATGCCAAAGAATTTTTATCATTTTTTGTGGATAACGAAATTAAGAGCTCGGACGCTGAATCGAAATGTTGACTGTGGCTTATGGTGAAGCGATTGAAACCAAAAGTAGCGCTCATAGGTGGTTCAATTCTTTTTCAGATGGGCGAGAAGACGTGAAAGATGATTTTTTATTTTTCTCATGAATCATAAATCACATTTGATTTTAAACATTCCAAAAATAAAAATTCAATCACTGCACGTTACTTGATTTCTCGCATTGCAAAAAAATGTCAATACCAAATGGCTTGTGAAAAAAATTAAGAAACCGATTGAAACGAAACTTTACATACGTTCATATGAAGAGTGTACAAATATAATGAACAAAACAATTAGCCTCGCAGTAGTGCCCTTTGTTATCGAGGCTCCGAATTTAATGAACAACCTAGTACAATAATCTGCCCCCCGCTGATAGAGTAGTCGGTAACGCTCTTCGCTGTCAGCGCAGCTGGCCAGGGTTCGAAACCCGGGATCGGTTGTCGCTCAACCGGCCATGGTTTCGATTCCCGATACCGGCGCTGACAGAAAGGGGGTTGGCGCGGGACCAACAACCCCGACCGTAAAAACGAACTGTTACGGATAGCACCAGGGATAATTAACATTAAAATTGTCTCTGGTGCAGGCCAAGACCGCACAGCGGTTGTAGTGCCAAAGAAGAAGAAGAAGAAGTACAATAATCTACCATTAGTCTCCTTTTAAACACTATGAAAAAAACTCTACCTTAGTTTATTTTAATTTTAATTCTAATTCTAATTCCAAATTTTGCATTTTGTGCCCTGGGCCATTGTCTGCCCTGGGCAATTTAAACCTCTGGCCTTTTCGAAGATTTCCACTGGCAGGGAGGTTAGAAGTAGCACTGGCAGCGAGTGACCCCGGCCTATGTATAAATAAGACCAAATTTGGTAGAAACCAGCAGTTGCAGTTGGTCATTCGCCGTTTCGACATACAGAAATCTGATCTGCGTGATTCATCAGTGAGCAATAGAAAGGACCAAACAGGCAGCAGGCAGTAATCCTGACATCATCAATAATGTGAAAATAGAGCTACAGTTATAACCAAACGATACAACAATTTTGGAAATAAAGAACAAGAACAATAAATAACCAGAAGATTGTGGAGATCCCATCATCCCCCAAGAGCAGTGCCGTGATCCTGTCCTGTCGTTGCCGAGCAGGACCAACCCAGCCCAGCTAATGACAATGTTGCCGACGCCGCCGAATCTCTCGGACGTCGTTCGTTATTTAGATCTCCGCCCGCTCCACCTTCCCCCACCTGTCCCTCCCCTCCCTTCTAGTGTCGCCAGGGCTTGCGGCCTGCGAGTGTTAAGTAGTTCATCACCCACCACAGACCACTCTCCTAATACCTATAATTGGGGGTTCTCGACGCCGGCGTTGTCTTCAAAGGGAAACGCAAAAGCGCAACTCTTGGGAATTTGGGCGACGCGCGCGTAGGTGAATCGGTGCATCGACCGACCCAGGGACCGGCCTCCGGGCTTAAAGGACCCGCCAGAGGTCCTCGGACGCACGCGCCGATGTCTAATTAGAACCCCGGGCTCGAGCGAGCGAGAGAATGGACCGAACTGGACCCAAGAGGAGGCAGACCCTGGGAGGAGGAGTCCAAGGCGCAGGACCCACTCATCATCATCATCATCATCATTTAATTACGCCCAACCTTTCAGCCCTCCATTTCGCAAGCTGTTTCCGGTCCGGCCCGTGGCCCCGAGATTGAGATTGTGAAACAATGTGTCAAACATCGGTCCCGGATCCTGAATGATTCGGTCTGGGTTAGGAAGTAAGGGCCGAGTGAGTTGGAACTGGATGCCACAGGTCGTGTACTCCGCTCCGGTTTTGGAGAAATGCGGAGTTTGATGACAGCGTCTGTCATTCCTGTTAATTGCTTACGTCTAAATGCAAGCTTTCTTCTCAATCACTGGTCGTTTGTTCTGAGTGTTTGTGCTACACTTCAATCGTTTTATGTCATCACCAACTACCCTCCCAGGTCGAAGCAACGCTCCTACTTTGTTTTGTGTTTCCTGCGCTTCCGATTCACTCGCCAACAGCGGCGTGCGCGTCATTCGCCATTTTGGTCTCGTGTTTATACATTATGACAATAAAGTATCCGGAAATTTGTGATTTAAAAAAAATGCTTCATTCGATTTTCGATTATTTTGTGGCGTTAGATTGCTACACATGTCAGTGACTTATGGCGAAAAGCTCGGCCATTTTAAATTATCATTTAATCTTTGACAGCTGTTTTACTGTTCTCGTGTCTTGGCCCATCGGCGATTTTTTTCTCTTCCAAAAAAATGGATGGCAAGAAATTTACATCAAATTTGGTGTAGAAAACGAAATTAAGAGGACGCATTCAAAATGTTGACTGTGGCTAATGGTGAAGCTATTAAGACCAAAACAAAGTGCTTATCGGTGGTTCAAAAATTTCTCAGAGGGCCGAGAAGATGTAAACGTCGAAAAGCAAAGTTTGGTCGAATGTGAACAGTTTCGCTTACAGTTTTCTTCAATTACAGGGTCGTGGTGCCACATGAGTTGTTGCCGATAGATAGAACGGTCAATAAAGAATATTACCTGCAAGTTGTGCGCAATTTGCGTGAAGCAATCCGCCACAAATGCGAAATCGAAAAATGAAACTCAAATGTCATGAAATTGTTTGAACAGACCACGTGCATACGAAGTTTAAGATCGTTGCTTGTGTACGAATTTTTGTCCAACACCTACACACTAATGATGCCAAAGCCACCGTATTGCCCAAATCTGGCCCCCTGCGGCCTTTTCTTGTCTCTAAAATTCAAATTACCGCTTTGTGGTCAATTAATTTAGGCGAAGACAGAAATCGACGATAAGACAAAACACGTTCAAGCAAAACAGCTGTAAAAAATTAACTGAGCTTTAAAAATAGCCGAAATTTTCAACATAAGTGAGTGACATATGTAGCAACATTATGCAACAAAAAAATGGAAAATCAAAGAAAGCATTTTTTTTAAATCACAAATTCCCGGTACTTATTTGACAGAGTGTAGACCTTTGTCTAGCTCGGAAGCCCGTGAACCGGGATCCGGGAGAAAGAGAGCAACAACAAAGGAAAGAGAAAGGAAGCGATAGACCCTGTAAGAGGGAGAGAGCTTCGGACGTAAATAGTTGGAATTTTGAAGAATTCAAAACAAAATCTCTGTACAAAAATCCCGCTACTTGAGATTGATAGTGTCACCAGCGATGCCGAAAGATGTCGTACCAGGAAGGCCTCTGGTCTGCGGTAACCGACATTTGACAGTACAGTTGCGTCTGTTGACAGACGACCTCTGGATAGACGGTTTCAGCAGTGCTGCGTTTCGGAGTCAGCTTCCCCAAAAACAGCGCCCAGATCCAGAGTCACCTCGCTGACTGCCATCAGTTTATACTTTTCCGGCACAAAACTTCCGGAGTGTCATCACAAGGCAGGTCAACGAAGCGTTATGATGAGGGCTAAATTGACAGCAAATCCACCTGCCTTGATTCGTTGATTCGCTTGCTAGTCAGAACTCCTTACAACTTCCAGTCCTGAAAGTGGAAAATCCCAACCAAGCTAACCTAACCATCACCGCACCGGTGCCGGTGGCTGTCGGAAATAACCGATTTTTCAGCTCTCACGATCATCAATTCGGTCCAGTAGTTCCACCAGGTGCCGCAATCGATCGGCATCGGCATCGGTCGGTCGGCAGGATAAAAGGCTATTTTATTAAAATTAGACACGCTTCTCGGGGCCTGCCCGTCGGAGCTTCTGAAGATCGAGGCGAAGCGGGCGTGGCGGGCGTAAGTGGAATTGAGAACCCAGCAAATCAGTCCCACGGCGCATTATGCTTTTCCGACGACGACGACGACCTGGTACGTGGTCAATCTTCACAGTGGGCGCCGATCGATTAGGCCGACAGACAGACAGACACGAGCGCGGCCACGATTCGCCACGGAGCGCTCCCTAAACGGAGGCTTATTTCGGGCCGGGTTTCGGCGGTTGCGGTTTACCTCATTCTCTCCGGTTCTGCCGCTGGTGGCCGAGCTTTTCCGGACCCGTGAGCTGCCAGAAAAAATTGATCCAAGGATGCAGGATAAATGGAAGGCGCGCACAAAACGGTGCGCTCGGTTTTTGGACTCTTGGAAGGCGCCGCGACTTGATCTCGTGATCAAAAACCAGGACCGCAGGCCCTTCGATTAGCAACTCATTCCGGTTCCCATTGCGGGCTCGCGTCAGCGATTGGCCGGACTCCAAGTTCTTCAAAAACCTGCGAACCTGTTCACGAGGCAAACAGCCAATTTGCGGCCGACAGTACACGAATTACAGACGGGCCCTGATCTGCACGGGTTAACCGGGTGGCGTTTATTGATTAGTTCCATTTCGTTCGCAGAAAATTGGTTCCTTCCGAACTTGTGGAGCTTTCCGCGGCTTAGAAGGACCACAGAGATCACCAGCTCACTAGCGATCCCCCTACAAGATGACAATGGACCTAATGGACCTGATCGATCAAAAGCTTTGTGGACCTTTGGAGCTGCAGCACTCTCGAGTGCCAATTCCCTAGTTCCCACTTCTAGATAATCGCACAGTCCAAGAGTCTAGGTCTAGGGAATACCCCGAACGTTTCCAGGATTCTGGGGAACACTCCGCCATCTAGGTGGACTTCTGGAACGGCTCTTGTCTCCGTGGGACAAACGTCGCGTCTGCATGACATTCTGCGCCTTGGACCAACGGATACGTCACACAACAACACGAAAGGAAACAAATAACAGTCTCATCGAACTAACTAATTAATACCTACACCCGACTGTAACCTATTAAACTGTGCGTAAATAGGCGAAGCGGCGACCTGCAGCCAGCTAGACTTGAAGTCTCGGGCTATAAATAACAACCCAAAACAACCCAAAACCGCACCCTCCGTCAGCGCGGACCTAATTAGAGCAGTCTCGGGTGCCCTCGGGTGCCCTATAATTAAGGCGTACCGGCAACAGATCCTAGGAGAATCTGGAGCAAGTCGAGTCGGTCGCAAGTCGGAATCCGGTTAGAAGTAGGATAATGGCGGATAACGAAGTGGCCCCGATCTGGGCTAATGGGCCCCCGCAAGAATCGCAGCAAACATCGCACCAAAGACACCTCCGGGCCCGGCCGGGACCGGGTCGGGGTCTAATCGATATCGAGCTAAGAAACAAAGAACCAGAAAAGGTGTAAACATCCCATTTCCGCTTCGTCGCGTCTTATCGTCGCCCACCGATCACCGATGGTTTCGTCCGTCTCCGGGGACCTTCAGGATGTTTGGCCGAGCCGACCGTGGATGTTGGAAACGGATCCCGGAACCGGTGATCGAAAGGCGTGAACGAAAGGCCTCACGTTACGGACGCGATCCATCCTGCTTTCGGTTTCGATGGTTTCGAAGCGCCGGTGCGTTTCAACTTTCCATTTTCCGTCCAATCTCCCGGGGTCGGTGAGGAAGAAGCCTCCGATCTCCGGTGATCCGGAACTCTGGAACTCCGGATGTGCGTGAGGGATGAAAGTGAGATTTATAGGTTTCCCACAGGATGCTGTATCCCGGTTTTTTTCGCCCTGTTACTCAATGTCCTGTTACCTGTCTCAAAGGACGAGCAGGAAACAGAGTTCGAACTGCTTGTGACGGGAGTGAGTGGCAGCGAAGATCTGGGGAACTTTATCGAGGCTCATCAATCGCCGGAAGTGTGCGCCACTCGATCTTCCGATCGTCGGGTGCCGTCCGTGGCCTAATGGATCTTCGTGGCCCTCGAGAAAAAGTAGTGCCCGGAGCTGCGTGTTTTTCGCCCTGCCAACTTCTCCAAATCCAAGTCCATTATCTCGCACCTTCGCACCATATCACGATCCCCGATGCTCCGAGTGTGTGCCGTTGCTATGCAGTCAAGTCAACGCACACACCGAACGACCAGGTCCACGGAGTGATCTGAATGATAGAGCGATTTTGGAAGTCACTACACAATGTCCGAGTTCTGGCGTTAAACGATCCCAGCGCTGTTGCGCTGAACGGGTTGACGTTAAACGGTACGGTCCCAGACCCGGCAGTCACCAGTGAAACGATCGATAATTTATTGCCAACCGGCTGGTCGCGGGTCTGGTTAATCGTTTAACCCGATTCGACCGCACCGCTTTGAGTTGCCGAAGCTGTAGGACTTTGGAATTCCAAGGACCCGAGAGTTCCGTTCTTTCTTTCTCGATGTTTTTATTGTTATTGCTGTGGGGAAGCTGTACTTTGGGTTGGGTGAAATATTCATTCGTACCCGTCGGTTTGGCTCGGCGCCGGCGCCACTCCGGTCACCTGGTCAACTCCGGGGTTCCAGATGAGCTGGCGGGCATTAACGTAAAGATTGACGTTACGGGACGCAGGACTCACGCAGGTGAGCCCCAAATTTATGTCCGGTAATGGGTGGATTTATGACAGCCGCGCGAAGATGGCGCGTGGCCGGCTCGCTTGGACTTTGGAGAGCTCGAACGGGGTTCACGGGGAACGGGGTTTGGAGGGTGCTAAGTGGAGTGCGTTAAGTATGGGGTTCGGTACAAGAACCCCCCCCGTGTATTCTTGTGTGTTGTGATGGGTTCCGGGGGTTTCGTTCTGAGCTGAGGATCCTTCGGCGAGTTGATTTCTCCGTGGTTTGTGCTGCATGTGGATCTCCAGATCCTTTCCTGGGATCCACGATACATACACACGAATGGTGTCTGTATAATCTTATTGCGGGTTATAATGATCATGTAATTCTCCAAGAACAAGAATTATAAAGTTTCTGTGAAGGCGACCGTTCAAAAGATAGCAGCCAACTCCGCAGCCAGCACGTGGATTGAACCTTGAGGGCAGGCTCCGCAGGAAGGTTGAGTTGACGGACTCCGAACGACTGTGTTCAGATGGGCTGGGGATGACTGACGTAAGTGAAGAAGTCTCGGCCGACCTAGCAAGAATCGAAGATCGTCGCCTCGATGATTGGCTGATTGGAGAAAAAGTTCCGACACTTGAAGGTTACTATCTGGAACTCCGCATTCCTTGTCAATTGGTGGATACCGTCATAATTGAGGTCTTGATCTCATCTTTCGCTGTCGGGATAGCTAGCGGTTGTTGACATGAAGTTGTTGGGGAGATCTCTATATCTGGTACTCTTGTGTCTGGTATGTGTCACCAGATCTTCAGGACTCCCGGAATGTTTTTCATGTTTTTTTGTGTTCAAAACTAAAATGGAGAGTGAAACAGAATGAAAGAGAAAGAGAGAGAGAGAGAGAGAGAGAGTGGCAACAACAAAATGAGAAACAGCGTGAGAAAGAGAGAGAGAGAGAGAGAGCAAGCGTTTTCATGTCGGAAGCGATGCCGAAAGTGCAAAGTCCTGTGGCGTGTGGTCGAGATCCCTTTCGGCTAGGGAGTGTTATCAGTCCGGCTGTAACCCCTCAGCCCGCCCCACCCAGGCAGGGTGGATCTCTACCCCCCTCCCCACCCCCTCGGTCATCCTCACCCAACCACGCATCGCCGCCCAAAGGAAACGCCTTAACGAGATTTTAAAAGCCGCCAATTAGAGAGACAACCACTGTGGGGCTTCTCGGGTGTCCTGTCAGCACCTTGTTTCGGTGCCGGTGATGTCCTTTTGATTTGAGGGAAAATCAATCCCTACTCTCCGGGCACCTCGACACCCTCCCATCCCTGCTCCCGGATGGGTGGGGAAGGCTTTTTGGGGGGCTCGAAATTAAAAGCAAATTTATCACATTAACGAACATAGGGGCTGGTCGGGTCGGGTGTGTGGTGGAGGGCCGGGTGGCTAATGATGGTTATGAGTGTGTAGTGGCGCATACAGTCCCCCCCCCCCCCGCTATGCTCGTTATGCTAGTTATCCTGGGAGATCACACGATGAAAGCGACGTCACGATCCGGCCCCGCCGGGAACGGGGAACAGGAGCCGTTCCCGGAGCCGTCGCCACAAACACGCTCCGGGCGCCACTGCTCCCCGGTCCGCCCCGCCCCCCCATCAGCCTTCCTGTTCCCTGTTGCTCCTGCCCTTGGTCTGCCGGCTCTCGGCGCAGCAATATGGATCGAGGATGGAAAAGGGAAGTAAAAGAGCGATACACACGCGACGCCGGACACGCGTGAAGTGTGTCTATCAAAAAGTCGGGACCCTCCTTATCCCCCACCCCCCCCTGGCTCATCCACCACCACCAGCCATTCCCTTCCCCCTGTTCTTCGCCCCGTCACGGTCGCCAACGTAACGCCTGTGCCCAGACACTTCTGAGGCCGTGTTCTCTGAGGCCCTTTCCCATTCTCAACTCTCTCTCCACCTCAGGAGTATCTTCTCCCCCCCGCCACCACTCCACCCCGCTCGCTACCCCTTCTTCTGCTTCTCTTCTCCTTTCGACGCTGTTTTTCGGTCGCCGGGTTTTACGACGACGCCAGAGAGACGTCAGCCGTGCGGTGAAGCTTGATTTATGTGGGACACGCGTCCCGATTTTTTTTTTTCGCTGTAGCTTGGCGTCGTCCAAGGTGTATGTACCGGATCATGACACTCCGCCTGCCCCGTCGTCCTCCGTTCCGGGTCGTGTGCCCTGCCTTTCCCCGAGAATCCAGTTTTTCGGGGCCAGCCTGTTTCGGCCCCCGTTTGGGTCAGGTCCTTGTAGATTCCTCACCCCCCGGTGCCGACGGCCCAGAAACGACTGCCCCAAATGAGGATCGGTCTCCCTCTTCCAGGGTCCCTCTTCCCATCCCCCCGCCCGATAAGTATCGGATGGACAATTACGGGGCGCGCCTCGATTCCTGGAGAAGCTAAAGACGATCCTGGCCCCGGGAGCTGGACTTCGGTCCTTTTAAGGTTAGGAGCAACTTTACAGCACTCCGGTCTCGGTACGTCCCTCTTGGCTTTCCACCTGCCTCACGGCGCTGTGGAATGTTTGACCTTTTTCGCCGTGCGCGCCGTGAAAATCCAGGTTTTTCCCGGAGGTTCCACGGGTTCAAATGGAGCAATAGGGGAAAAGGAGAGAGAGAGAGAGCGAAAGAGAGAGAGAGCGAAAGAGAGAGGTGGCGCCAGTGATGGAATGGATCCACGTTCTTGGCATGACATCTCCACATCAGAGCGGGAAAATCCGGTAGCCGATCCGATTGTGGGTCATCCGGCGCGTCTGGACGCTCTGCTTTCTCTCTCTCTCTCTCTCTCTCTCTCTCTTCCCCCCACTTTCTCTTAGTGGAAAGCAAGTATGTAAGAGCATCGCAAAGCATAAAGAGCCCCGATAATAGAGCCGTGCCGTGGACGCATCATCCAGCACCGCGCGAGAGCGATGATGTCTCAGGATGTCCGGTCTTGGCGGTGAAACACGAGGTCCCACAGGCGGGAGGCAGGTTGGAAGGGCATATTAAATATGTAGTATCGTGTGTCTGTGTGTGCTGCTCTCGTTTTTACTTTTTTCCAAAAGTCCTTGTCCTCTCGGCTCTCGGTCCCAGCTGCCCCGAGTTCCCAGCTGCCGGCTGCAGCTCAGCAGATGCAGATGCACTCCGCGGTGTACTCCCCACCACGATCGCGGCTTGCTCTTGGTGCTCCAGCTCCTTTTCTTCCTTCCTTCCTGGTTCAGGTTCGGTCAGTCAGCAGGAAGTACCGGGCTCAATGCAGCTCGCTCTCTGATCCTTTCGCTTCGCACACTGGCTAACACTAGCTTCTGGACTCACTCAGGACGCAGATCGATTGAAAGTATTGGGACTTTTGGGACTGTGGATTTTACAATTGCCTGACTACAACTACAGAGATCCATTTTTTAATAATCAACTTCATCATCTCTCAGCAAGAGGCTACAGTCTATTAAAATGCGATGATTTTCGAAAGGTACTTTTCTTCATATTGAAGTAATGAAGAACTACTCCCCGCCAAAAAAGGACCTTGCACTGGAGTTGGAGCTGTCGAACACTAAATTTCGCAACAAAAAGCTTGTGACATTTAGTGAGTGCGACCCGTTTCGATCGTAGCTCATCGTACACCATACCCTACGGGTCCCACCCACCTAGAAGCCTCCTCGAAATAAAGCCTGTTTCTGCGTGTCGGGCGGGTTATCGGAGAACCTTAAAGTGTCCTTAGTAGGCCAACGCGCAGAAATTGGCGGGGACGAGCGATCGTGACAGATCAACGACCCCGCAGGGGATAGAACCCGGGGGCCCGTAACATTGCGTGCGCGAAGCGAAAGCGAAAATAAAATGAAAGTTTTTCGCCGACACCGTTAGGAACCCGAACCGGTGGTGGTGGTGGTGGTGGTGGTGGTAAAGAGAGAATCTCACAAAGGCAAGGATCGGTTGATTGACGACCCGGTTTGTTTTTTTTTCATATTTTTTATTTTTTTGGTCGCTGTGGTTCCTTGCCCTTGTGGGTTTGGGGTGGTCGGGGTTCGGGAATTTGTCTCCGTCCGGCCGGCTCCCACGGCCCCACCGTTTTTTTGGTGCGTATAATTAGTTCGCGTGTGCGTGTGCTTGTGTGTGCTGGCGTTTTTCGGGGTTTCTTCTGCCGGTTCCTCAAGGGAGGAAGATCCTGTTCCGGCCACGGCCGAGAAGGTCTGTCCGCCCGAGGGCTTGCAATTGATCACTTTCGCGAGCCGAGCCGAGCCGAGGGCCGGAGGTTGCAATGCGCACTTGCTCCTGCATGCATCATTTTTGTTGTTGTTTGAGGTGGGCCGATGGGGTGGTTGGGACGGGGAGGGGGGCTCGCTTATTTCTTTCCCCTCCCCTCTCCCGGCCCGGCGGTGGCCGGAGGGAAAGAATCCGGTAGGAAGTTCGAAGGAAGGAAACGTGCTCGACGCGCGTGTGTGGAGAGCGCAAAAGCAAAATAATCGAATGCACCATCCGAGCAAACGCGGTGCGTGATAAGGAGGCAAAAAGAGAGAGATAGAGAGAGCGAGGGGAAAAGAACCTCCGAAGACCAGTCGCAAGAAAGCGAAAGGAAAATGACACTCGGAAAGTCTTCTCCGCTGTTTTTTTTCGATAATGTTTTTGCTTTCAAAGGGCACGCTTTAATGGAAATTTCGTTGAACCGTGCGTGCAGACACTTGGTGGAGAAGCCGGGTGGGGGGCAAATGCGTATGAAAATTCTTCAAAACTGGAATCGGGCTGGATGAAATGTGGGGGGGGCGAAGAAAGGATCAAAATTTATATCGCGCCGAGTGCCGAATAGTGTCGTCCAGTGGCGGCACAAAAACACCGATCCTGAGAGGCACACGCTTTCGTTTATGCACAACAAGCACTGGGGGACAAAAAAAACAATAAAAAATAAGAGAAGAGAACTGGAACAAAAAAAAAGCGGGTAAGCACCAAACATTCTCGACTCGGCCCGGCTTCTGGGTTCGTTGTCTGCCGTCGCGTTGCTGTCACTTTCCTTTCCCAAGGCGCCTGCCCAAGAGATGTTTGATGAAAAATTTCTCGTTTGTGGCGCACGCTCCCGAGCCGGGCTACACACCCGGCCGGGACTTAATTACGCCCCGGGACGGGACGGGACAGCTGCTCGGGTTTGACGATGACGACGACCGATGTGCGTGACGTGACCAATGCGCGGTTCGATTGGAAACCGAGCGGAAAATTGGTGCTGTGGAGGGGGGAGGGGAAGGGAGGGGTGTGGGTGGAACCATAAATCGATCCGCGAAGCGCACGGCCAATGGACCGTGGGCCAGGGACGACAAGAATGCAGAATGCTACATTGTCGCAATGCCCGGAACGCAACGTCAACACGTCACATTAATCGATTCGTTGTGTTCGCTTCTTTGCCCCTTACTGTGATCGTTTCATTCACTTTAGCTTGTTAATTAATTTGTTTTCCAACTTTAATTGTTCTCTTTCAGTTTCTTAACCTCTTCTTGCGGTTGTCTAACGATGTGTAGAAAGTTTATCTATTCGTGTTGTTACTTCGTTTCGATTCGATGTTTCAATTCAACGCTTTTCTTACTTCAGTTTTTTGATTATTTTTTATTGTTTTACGTTGTCCTTTTTTCATTTATCATTTCAGTACAACGATTTTTGAGCATGGTGCAAGGTTTCGCGGTTTGTTTGGCTTTGTTTCGTTATGTTTTGTGTATCGTTCTGTGTAAATTTTCAATTAATTTTGTGCCAATATTCTTTTGTCTTTTCTTAGTAAAAGCAAGCGTCCCCACAAGCGTACGGGGTACAATATTTTGTCCACCGCCGCGTGAGTCTGTGCGCCTGTGTGGTTGAAACATTAAAACGACCGCCCGAACGGTGTCGGTGTTTCGTTGTCGTTTTCACGCACGCAATTCGCACGCGCCACCGCCACTTTATGGGTTATTAAATAAATACTTGCGCGTTCACCCTCCTCGCCCGGGTCATGACCCCCCGGTTCCGCCCCGGTCGGACCCATTAGAACAATCCAAGGCTGTGTTCCAAAAGCGCCAAAGTAGGTCACCGGCTTTCGGATTGTGTTTTGCGATATTTTTTTTGTAAATGCTATCGGTTTTTGGGTTCGAATTGCCGCACTTTGTGGTCCGACCGAACGCCTTTCGCGTTGCGTGGTTTGGTGGTTTTCCGCCCCAAACCCTTCTTACTTCGGTTTCGGTCTTCTTCAGTTGCCGTTACCGTTTCAATGGGCAACCTTTGAAGAAGAGAAAAAAACGACAGTAAAACCCACAACCGCACCAAAATGGGCATCAAAATCAAACAAAAATCGAAAAATATTGTAAAACAAAAGAAAGAAGAAAAGCAAAAACAATTGAGCAACGCAATGCAACAGCGGAGCGGAAGAGCCGAAGAAGAAAACAGAAGACGACTGTTGAAGAAGTCAACGTAAAAACAACGAACAAGCGGCACGCGTTACGAATAATTTGCGCCACAGTTTACCGCATTCCATCAAGGTCACCGCGTGGTGCCGCCGCCGCCAATGACGGGCGACCAGAGTTTATGTTTTATGCTTTCGGTTTATGCTTACATGTTTTGACTGTCGTCGGCCGCCGCGCGTTACTTTCTCTGTGTACCACACTGAGGACTGTGCGGCTGCGTCACGATTTGGTGTTGGGTGCATGAGGGGGAGGAGGCACGGAGCAGTCAGAGCATCCTATAACACTCTGACCCCCCTCCCCAGGCCGGGGAGCTCTCTCAATTCGGGGCTCAGGTCTCGCACTCGTAAATCGGACCTTTTTTTAAAGAAATCGAATGTTTGAAGTGAAAAATTTTATTTTATTCAAAGTATGTTTAAAGTGGATTTCTCCCATCTCTTTTCTGAATCGAGGTATTCACGCCGAAAAACTACTTCGTCTTTTGAAGCCAACCAACTAGTGATCAAATTTTCAACTTAATGGTCAAGTGCTTTGGCTGCACCTAGAAACATTTGATCATTTGTCGGCAGATAGCGATCTGAATTAATGGTTTCACCAGGGATTAAGAGCTTGTGATACACCACACCTTTCTGGTCCCATCAGAAGGTCCTATTTTTGGAGCGTCCTCCACAAGCACTTGATTGAAGCTTAAAGCAAGCCTCGACAAGCACTTGATGCGCTTCTGTAGCAGTTTTCTTCAAACAGTAATTCAAACGTAATTTTCAACCTCTTCAAAGATAAGATGTACAATAAATAATTTTTTTTTCCCCATTTGAAACCATTGCGATTTCCTTGTATCGAAACAAGGCAATGTGGCCAAACAAGCAAAACTCGGAGGGCCAAAATGGGAGGGCTAGGGCCATCGAGTAAAACTTGTAATCGAGTGGTCTGTCTTGTAATCAGTAATTGACTCATCCGGTGAGGGTCCGGTGTGTGTCCTGGCGGCGACGTTGATCGGATACCCGATACGTCGGGCCTCGGATGACCACAACAAATCACAAATAAAATGAGGCAGCTCTTCGCCCGGAACTGTTTGTGTGTGGAAAGGACACGACCGAGGAAGGATACGAAGGCGAGCAACGGTACGGCACACACTTCCGCCGGCGCCCGGTGTGCCGGAATTGGCGACCATTTTGCGGTGTAAACGATACCATAAGTGAGCCCTTAGCCCCTAGCCCCGTCGGAGAGAGAGAGAGAGGGGTAGAGAGAGAGCAACCGTGTGGAAGTAGAAAAGAACGTTCAAACGTTGTGGCGGCCGGCTGCAAAACAACGGCGACGGCGGGAAGACCTCACGTGCACCTGCCTGCCTGGTGTCTGCACACAAACACACCTCTCCCACTTGCACTACCCCTCACTCTCTTTCTCTCTCTCTCTCTCTCTCTCTCTCTCTCTATGTTTATTTTTCAATGTTGCTGGTTGCTTACTCTGTTTTTTTTGCTGTAGTTCTTTCCTTCGGTTTCCTTTCCGACTGTCGGGCGGGGGGGAGTTCCTTCCGAACTCCGCGAACTCTCAAAATTCACCTCCCCCCCCCCTCCCCTCCCTCCTCACGATCCCTGTGCCGCCAACCCCCGCTAGCAACCCCGAATAACAAAACCCAAATAAGGCGAAGGGCGCCGAGAGGGCGCAAAACACAAGGGTCCAACATTAGTCGTCGTCACCCAAAACGGGAGTTGCTAATTGTGGTAGCTCACGAACACAAAAACCCACACAGCGGGCCTGCCGGGGTGCTTGTTTAGGAGATAAGCTTCGTTTGGTCGTCTTGGTCGTCTTGGTCGTCTTGGTCGTGTATTAGCTGGTGCTCTGGTCTGGTCTAATACAGTTTAAATTGAGCTGCGTCAAACGTCAACAGTTAGGTAGAAATCAAAACAAACAGATCCAGATGATGTTAAAGTACCGGCAGTTCGCCGGCAGATGATGCTACGGGCCATGTTGAGAAGTTGGCAGCTCGATTGACTCACGAGGAAGTGCGCCTCTTTGTTGGAGTCGTCCCAAAAACCCGAAGAAGCGCACCCAGAGTCCTGCGGGGAGTTCTTCTGCACTAGATGGATGGGTGATGGATCTGAGCCCGGCATCGATTAAGGAGATATCCCCGAATGGCCGAAAAGGGTTCTGTCCCTGTCACTGGAACGTCGGCAGGTTGGCGACTTAACGAGGTCGTGTGACCTTTGAAATTAATTCATCGATGGAGATGGGGCGGGAGTCGAGAGCAGAAGCAGGCAGGAAGGGAAGGGAGTGAGGGGAAGGTTCTAATCGACTAGTTCACCTTCCTCTCTTGCCTTCCTATATATGTGATGGGGCGGGTTCCTGATCCGCAACCCTTCCGCAAAGCGCTTAGAACCGCCGTTTAGATCGAGCTCCAAGAGATCGAAGCGAAGGGATTCCATTCGCCGCGGGCGATTCATTGCGATGATCCACGGCTTGTGTGGGATCCCCGGGGGCCCTGCCAGGGGGAACACACATACGAGATCCCCCGTCGTTAGGGGAACCGGAAATACCACCCCGGGCACTTCAGCGTCTTCGGAGCTGAATTTGGATCGTGATCGCGGAGAATCGAATCGATGACGAACCTCTGCTCTCTTGTGAGGGACGTACCTGATTGAATTACCTGTCTTTGAAAACGTCAAATTTCATTCTGGAACATTTCGTTAAAATTTTTGACATTTACGACCTGTGACTGAGATGAAATCCGCTCTGTAGAGCTATGGTTCCTGCGGAAGAGCGTTCACTAGATTTCTTTCTGTGGAACGTCTAACCAAGAATGTTGCCCAATTATACCAAATATGTAGTTCCCTAGGAGCAGGATTTTTAGTTCCAGGTTTTAGGTAGATCTATACTGATACAAGAGCTACGTCTGCTTTCATTTCTTTAACTACCAACTGAACGCGTTATTTCCTGTGTTGTAGGTATGTGTTGCGTAATTTTTTTATGTCGTGTGAAAAGCCTGGCAAACTGTTATTAGTAGTACTGAACGCTGACCAGCGCCGAAACGAAACTCTATTTACTCTTCCACAACTCAGTCCGAAATGGACCAAAAAGGTAAGTAAAAAATTATCCAAATGTTTTTTGTAACGGGTTCGTTTATCCTTGATGGTTGCTGTTTTTGAAACAAGGACCACGAAAAGGATCGCGAAGAGCGTGCGAGTGTGCGAGCGTGAAAAGGGAATGATCCCCCAGCCCTGATCATTATCCCCGTCCGCGGTCCGGAGACTCCTGAGGCACGCTCGACGATGCCGGCAGCTGGACCGCAGTGCGCATCAACCATGCCAGGCAGGTGCCAGGTAGACCCGTAGACCGAACGGCGCACTCGTCAAGCCTCGAGAGAGCTTCCCGAGCAGTTTTGTCCGGTCTCTCCCGGTAGTTGTAGTTGAGGCCCCCTAGACACTCGGGCCACTAAACTGACGTTTCTGGGTGTTTGGATAGGGGTAGTTATGCCAAAAGTATCGTTGACTTTGGAAGGAAGGCTTTGGCTTCGGAGCTCCGTATTTGAAAGTAGCTTTCGGAGCAGCAATGGCATCGTGTAGTAGGTGCCAGGTGTGTCCAGGGCTTGGCGGCCGATAGCTTGGCAGAACGCCTGGGAGAAAGTACGCGTACCTCACTGCTGTTCCCTTCGTTCCAGATGCTCGGGATTCTCGATACATGGAGAGTAGGTGCCAAGGGCTGGGAGTCCTAGGAGCTCAATACAACCATTACACAGGCCTAAGGATGATTTATTAATTTATTCTTCCGCAAAAACAAATGTAACAGCTTATGTTTCGCTTTCGCTTCGTTTCGCTATTGGTTAAAATGTTAGTTCGTTGTTCCGGTTTGAAAGAACTGTGGAAAGTTTGAGTGTGGAGCTTTCAAGGTTCCTATCTTCCGAAGTAAAACCGGAAACGGTAGTTCCGGAAGGGGCAGGATGGAGACCGAAGGAGGGGTTTAGTGGGTATACCCTCCCTAACATACCGACACCCAAAGGGCTAGTCGGGAGGGGAGTGGAGAGCCCCACACTCAGTGCGTAATTGGCATTCCCCCCTTGTTAAATAAAAAAAAAAAAAAAGGTTCCTATCTGTGTATTTATGTAGCGTGCAGGTGAAACTCCAGCTAGTTTATTGTCCATCCGCTCATAGATTAATATATCGGGCTGAAACGTCCCGAGCCTAACCGATAAAAGTTTTTCAGTTAGCACTAAGCTTCCAAAGGAAGCTGTTAAGAATTTTATAATATTCTACTCAAAAAATTGATTTGTTGGTCTAAAAGTGTTGCGTTCGATTGTTATTTTCAGAAACCCTGGATCGAAAAACAATTTCTTATCTTAATTTTACACGGCTTCTTGGTGGGAAACGGCCGGTTTAAAGCGCAGCAAATGGCTTGAAAAGTCATAAACTTAACTTAACTTAAAACCTCACAGAAAAAATGCTCACCAAAAAACTAAATTTCACTCGAATCGCGAACCACAAATCGATAAAACGTTCTACCAAAGCGATAAAGGTTAGAACGGCGCTGGCGAGGGATTGTGGCTGGATCTTAACGTTAATGTATATTTTAAATATACATTTTGAAACAGAAAAAATTGCGTTTTCCTTCTTTGGCTCGGGACTGTTCAGCGCTTGTGTCGTTTGCACCGTATTTAATTAAATAGTGCTCCAAGTGTTGCTTCTGTTTCGATTATGTCCGGGTGGTAGAGAGAAAAGGAAGAAGGCTAATTATGGGACGGTTTAGCGATTTAGCAAGCCTAAGGTATCGAAATGATTGAAGTGAACCTGTTTCGAATTGAATCCATTTAAATTATGTGCGTGGCATTGAGTCATATGCTGTTGTTAATGCGTGTCTACTGGTAAAAAACTTTTCACATTTACCTATCATGTAAGCGATAGTGTGATTTTAAGCGACATCTCCAGCATTTTTCCTGCGAGCTCCTCAGTTCCTGTGAGAACTGCTTTTCGGCCGCTCGGAAGGATCTTGCAGCCAGAGCTGCAGGTGCAGCCGAGCGGTGGCGGTCTCGTTCCCACTCTCTCTCTCTCTCTCGCTCTCTCTTGCTCTCTTCGGTGACGATGTTTCGGTTTAATATTATTTTTAAGCATTATTGCGGTGCGCGAATGCGGCCGTTCCGGGCGCATGCCCGCCGTACAACGAGCATGTCGTTATTTAATTTTTGCTTTTATTTCGCGGTGGCGCACGCTGCTGATAAGGCAGAAGCCGGCCCGGCAAAGTTCATCCCGCGTTTCCCATCGGCAATCCGGTTTATATGTTGCGATGTGTGCTTATTTGGCTTCTTTTTTTCCCCTTCGGGTTGGCTTTCCCCGGTTAAACGACAGAAAAGGAATTCACCATAATCCTGATACGCGTCCCGGGCGCACACGATCTCACCGCGACGAAAGTGCGCATATCTGCGCGCGCGCGCACGCGCGTTGGGAGAGCCTTTTTTTTAGGTCATCACTTTTTTGAACTTTTCACTTCATCAACATCCCGGGCCGGGCCAGGCCGGGCCGGGCGTACGCGTGCCGGGCGCGCGCCACCTCGGAGACCTCGGGGGCCTGGAATTTCGGATCTATCCCGCCCGGGTTTGCGCGTGCCACCTTTCTCTTGCGCGGCTCACCGGACAGGACCGGACAGGGCACAGGACAGGGCACAGGACACAAAACCCGGAGGCTCGGCACTCGGCGCACTGCCGAAGCTTTCGAGAAATAATTGCTTCGATCCCTGGCGCGGCAGGCGAAAGAATCAATCTGTCACTTACACCTGCCGAACAGCCGCCAGAATCTGTCCCGTGCTGTCTCTCTCTCTCTCTCTCTCTCTCTCTCTCTCTCTCTCTCTCTATCTTTCTCTCTTTTAACGTGCACTCTGTTTTGCTCTCATTTGCTCCCTCAAATCCCCGAAAGTAGCCGTGAGACGGCGAAGCATTTCTTTACCACGGAGAAAAACCAAACCCGAAACTAACATCCTTTCGCTGCGGGATAGGACAAGGCTCGTCAAGGGATTTGTATAGCATGATATACAAATATATATTAGATACGTATCTTAATATAGCTCTAATTCTATAATCGAAAGAAACGCATCATCGATGTTGCTCTGCTCCAAAAAATGGATGGCAAAGAATGTTTATCAAATTGTGTGTGAAAAACGAAATTAAGGGCGCGGAAGCATTCCGAATGTTGACTGTAGTTTATGGTGAACGATCAATGAGGAACGTTACCTCTGCAAGTTTTGCGTAATTTGCGCGAAGCAATCCTTGCCACAAGCCCTTTTTTTTTTTTTTTAATCTTAGAGGAACGGACCGGGCCGTATTTATCTGCCACAAGCCCTTGCCTCAATTACAAATTACAATTACTCAAGTACTTTTGAAGTAGACAAAAATGAGACGATGAGCCAAAACATGTTCAAGCAAAACAGCAGGTCAAAAATGGAAACAAATCACTCAAAATGGCCGAATTTGTTACCATCAGTGAGTGGCATGTGTAGCAACATAACGCCGAAAAGAAAAATCGAAAATCGAATATACGTAGCCCGCGAAAATTCGAATGTCGGGGAAAATAATTGAACAGACCATGGGTACATGGGAATGGGAACAGACCGTCCATTTCGTAGTTTCGAAATCACAGGGACGGGCATTTTATGTTATAATATTATTATTATTATTAGTATTTTTTTTTAATAGTATTCGAATATACACTGCTGGTCAATAAAATAGGTAATTGTGTAAAGCTGGTACAGTTTGAACTGTACTCAAACCACTACTTAACCAATGATGTCACCAAACTGAAACTGTACTGTTAGATATACTAGTTTACGCCATGTTTAGCTATATTGGTGATATTTTACTTAAAAGTGATCGGTGTGTTACAGCCTATTTTGACAGCAGTTGGATTTTGCCAACAAATAATTTTTTTTTTGTCAAAATAATAGGTAATTCATTGTATACGCTGCAATTCCACCCGATTTCTTGAACGAAATCAGATTTTTTTTTCATCTTGCTGCAATCAATTTTTTAATTGTGAATCTAAAAAGGGTTACGAAAAATTGGCAACATATTTTATGAAGCGACGAAACCACAATAAATTTGTTTCGTTAGGACTCTCAGTGGAATGTTCAACGACCTGCTGACAAATAATTCTATCTCAGGATTACAAAAAAAAATTTGAGACATGGAGGAGGAAGTATCATGATTTGGGGATATTTGTCATGATCTAGTACAGATCCCCTTTTCAGAATAAAGAGCACCTTGAATGACGTCGAGTATAAATCAATCATGGAAGACGTTATTTTGACGTCAGTTTTGCCTTGGCCAAGTCAGTCTCCTGACTTAAACCCCAATGAAAACTTGCGAAATACCTTGAAGCAAAAGTTGGCAGGACAATATTTTTTAAACAAAGATGAATTGTCATGATTTGGTCGATTTGCTGTTAAGAAAAGTGCATGAAGTGCTCCAAAACAGAAAAACAATAAAATATTACCTTTTAACATTAGTAGAAGTGTAAACCTTGTGAATTCATTAATGTTTGCCATTAATGTTTCACAGTTTTGCCTATTTTATTAGACAAGTACTTTTCACTGCTCTCTAGTGTAATAAGCGAATTCCTAGAATTTTTCTCCTGTGCATGCAATAGATTTTGCAAAATGATCAAATAATGCAGCTTAAATACTTTTACCTATTTTAGTGGCCAGCCAGTGTATCTGTCAACGCAAGTGTCAAACTTTTAGTTTAATGCCGGCCATACGAGAAAATTAATTCGCTTAACAACAGAACAACGGGTTAAAATTATTAAAAGTTAGAATGGGTAAACATATGTTTTGGGTCTAATTTCGCACCTTTTGGTGATGTAAATTGGCCACCAAATGCGATCAGCGACTCCGTGTAAATTGAACTTGAACTTTTTTCTTGTCAAGTGACCCGCAGAAATGCGCAAAAAACCGGTAATGAAAAATGTTGTTATCAGAATAGCGACGGCGGCCTCGGCAGCCACCATCTGGGCGATATTGTATTTCACGCATAATGGCAATGCGCAAACACTTTGTGATCAAAGCGAGGACCCTCCAACCCACGGCCAGACCTTCGTGGGCATCAGACGAAAATGTGCGGATCCCGTGGAGCAGCTCGCTGCCGCCGCCACCGCAGCCGGCCGTTAATCGGGCGCGAAATTGGCCACCCGTGGCAGCAACCCGTGGTCCCAGTCCCAGCCTGCCACCCGCTGACTCAATTAGGCTTCCCAATTGGTTCGTTCAGTTCGTTTGCGACAGGCTTGGCGAATCGGAGCCGTTGGTGCTGCCGCCACCGCCACCGCCACCACATTCCTTTGCATTGTTTTCGTTTTATTAACCTGTTCACGGGGTTACACATGGGGTTCCGCTTCATCGAATGGCGGTCTTTGGCGGCCTTCTTCGCCGACGTATGTTGCGATAACGTGTGCTGCCCGAAAAAGGACCGAATGTCTTCATTCCGACCAGTCGGGCGCTGGTTCTTGAGATGGAGCGCGATTTTATTGCGGCGGCAGAGCATCATCAAGTATTGTTGAACACAGTACTGTTATCAAACTGTCCCATCCCATAATGGTTTCGGAAGATGTCCCTATGAATGACCCAGAAGGTCCCAGCTACTGGGCTTTTCCTGCAACGTCTTGCCACGAGAGGCAAGACTCGCAAATTCCGATAGAAAAAAAATCAGTAGCAAAAAGACAGTAGATGATGCCGAGGATCCGAAGATTTGAAGGATTTGGAATTGGTAGACCAACACTGAACCGTGGAAGTTGAGGATTTCAAAATGATTGAATAAGTATTTAGGGCCACGGAAAACATGAGGTTGACTAGGATTGTCGTAGGGTTTACCATGAGACCAGGAGCTGCCCTACACTTCGGGTTCAGTTCGTACAGCTCGTGGTTGGAGTGATTAGACTTTTCTTTATTGATCTTTTCATTAAATTTTTCAATAAACTTGGAACTTTATTTGACATAAATGCTTGATTACATAAGAGTACAGAGATATTCCACATTTGGATTGTTGCTATTAAATGTCCAAGGTATCACAATGATTAGAATGAAAATGTTTCGAATTAAATCTATTTAAATTATTTGTTATGCCACGTGGCATTAAGTCATTTATCCTACTTATTTAACTTATAACTAACAACATCAGATAACTAACTCTCGAATTGTTGCGTGGATTATTTTGAGAACTTTTTTGTCCCTTGAGGGACACCAGCTGGGGCATTAAAAGATGTGTTGTTGACAAGTACATGATGTCGTCTGTTGTTGAGATAATTTTTTAGTACTTTTAGTATGTATAACGGACAATTAAGCTCACGCATTTTGCCAAACACTATCGAATGCTTATTTCTATGTCTAAAGAGACGACGGCTGATTGGAGTGATTAGATAGCCATTATCCGGTGTAGTACTCCGATACCGATACCGATACCGATACCCAGATTGTTTGATAATTTTTGGCTGTAGTTGGAAGAATTGAAAGAAAAATTTCCAAGAATGTGTAGAAACATTGGAAGAGCAAGACTTCTCTCTCGAGTGTTTCCAGCAGCAGCAAACTGATCCCATTTCCAGCTTCCCAGACCCAAGAGCCGTCGGGATCTTCCGGGAACCGGAGCTGGCATCACTCCACCGAGCACGTCCGTCGCGCACGTGTTTGACGCGTGTGGGACGGGACAAGCCATTCTGCCATTCAGCAAAGGCTCTGGTTCGTAGTTGAAGTTTTAACACATTGTTTCACCCTTCGCAAGGACTACCGCACTTAAAACCGACTTTAAGTAGGAAATCTGGTCCGGATTTTTTTTTTTTTTGGTTTGTTACTTGCCCGACGCACAGGCGGCGGAGATCGGCTCGGCACGGCCAGAGCCGATGAGTAAATATTTTGAATGCGCGCCCAGCGTTGCAACATTCCCTGGTGCCACCTTCTTGCACCGTTTCGTTGTTATTCTTCCGCGCGCGGTCTTCGGTCTTTCGGCGGAATGTTTCGGTTCACCAGGAGGTTCGCTTCCGTCTCGTGGCACGGTCCGTACCGGCGGGCCGGCCGGCGGCCGGTCCTTCTGATCCTGCGCGATGAAAGCTGCCGAAAGGCCCGGAAAATGCCATACCGTGCCCGTTATCCCATTCCGGTCCGGTGGGGTGTGCAGGGGCGCGCTGGAAGCTAGAGTCAATCCACGTTCGAAGATCTTCCGCGTTCCCTCCAATGAGCCACCGACAGAACAAAACGCTAAAATAAATTGGAAAAAAGGCAAAGCGGGCAGGGCACCGGGCAAGGATATGCCGTAGCCGGGGCGAAGGAGGAAAAAGTAATGCAAAAATCAAAAACAAAAAACCACACGCACACACAGAGAACGTTCCGGGGTGGGTAAGGATCCGGCTCTGGCTGGCTGGCTGGCTGGCTGGCTGGCGGCACATCAAAAGGGCCACGGGATGACATTTTTTGGGCTTTTTCCAACTTTGGGTGTGTTTTGCAACCGATCCGACCCGACCCGACTGGGTCAGGTTTACTAAAATTTGCTTTATGTCCTGGATCTTGATTAAATTGCGCCAAGCCGTGGCAAATTGAGATGAGCGTTTGTATCTGGAATGGAGTGGACTGGAAATTGGATTGAACCCGTTGGCGGGCGATTTCGCGGACCGATCTGGAGATTGCTGGTATTGCGATATGCCGACACCCCGACCTGCTGCTGGATTCTTCAAAGATTCTTCATTTATTATATTATGTTTACTTCGAATTCTTAATTTTATTTTGCTGAGGCTAGGCCTAAAAACGGTTACTCAAATTGTCTTACTGATACTGATCCTTTCGATCCCTCCAACAAGGTCAGCAAGGTCTGATGTTGGGCCTTCTGGAACATTTTTGACCTTTTTGGCAACAGAAAATTTATTTCGCACACAAAATTTTATGGAACTACGTTGTTGGAACTGCATTTCTGACATTATGAAAAACGAAGAAAACATTTTTAGCTGGGTTCAAGGGCTGGATGTGGATGGACGGACCAGTGTGTTTGACTGGATTTCCGTGGCACACAAGAAATAATTGGATATTATCAGTTGAAACGCTTCTCCATCGGGATGGGGCTGTGAAAAAATGTTTTACCAACAAACGTGCAAACATTCTCCATTTTGAGTGCGGCCGAGCGCACGTAGCCGGCGTACTTACGCGCGGCTATAAATCCACATCTGGAACGAAAGAGATCTAGAGAGCGAGCGAACGGGAGGCATGGCGGCATTAGGGCCCCGGGAAGCCCCGAAAGGAAGTCCGAAAATTTCTCGCTAATTTTATTACCTCCACGGATCGGCTCCGGAGGATCGATCGGTCGGTCGAGGATCAGCTCAGTAATGAAATCAGCAGCACCAACATCGGCAACCCCGTAACCTCCACGGGTCCCTTGATCCTCCGTGTTGTGCCGCACCGAAGAAGACCGAAGGGCCCAAAGAACAGGAACAACTTCTTCAAGGAGCGCAACATCGCATCGCTTCGGCGGCGGCGAAGCCACTTATCAACGATGATGAATGTCCTCGCGGTGGTGGTGGCTCCCGAGTGCTCGCGCGTATCACGCGAATCACAATCACGGGGCGAACGAGAAGCATTCGCAATGCAATTCTGCCGAAACCAACAAGAAGGCAAGCGAAAAGAAAAAAATAAAGGCTGAATACAAACGAAATAAAAAAAAAAACAAACAAATCTCAAGAAACTCAGGCTCGGCTCGGGTGGAGTTGCAAAAACCGCGAGATAGAAGAGCAAACATTGGACCCCAAGCCGAGGAACGGGAAACAAGGAGGCCTCGGCATCGCTAGCCCCGGAACAGGGTCCGTGGGTTGAATCGTGAAGCTGGCGATGCTCTCTTCGAGACAGTCCGGCTTCTACAGGCCCTTGCTGCCGGACGTGTGCCACGCATTAAGACTGTGCAAATTGGTCGATGTTTGGAGCGGCGCTCCAGCTTATAGGGTGGTCCCATCTGCAAGTTAATGGTGGTTGGTTCTTCAGTTTTGAAGAAAAGAGGGTCGATGACGCCGGACCAAAATCCGCACCAAACATTGTCACTCACGGTGCATTGGCTTCTCTTGCACGACTGCGTTACGATTAGTCCTCAACTGACGAACATTAAGTGTCTAAGTCATGTACAGGACTTCTGAAGAACAGATCATCAGGAAAGAGTTACCAGGACCAAGAATTCCTTGCAGGAATTCCGGGTGGATCGTCGATCGCTTACGCAGCTGGCTGCTGCGCCGTTCGATGGCCCCGACCGAACGGGGCTTAAGTGAAGCCTGCTCAACCTTTTGATAAGTTTCGTGTTTTGGACCGCCCGCTCCAAAGATCCTTCCTTGTGGCATCTGTGTGTCAGGTTACACATTCTACGGCGTGGGTTCTACCGTGGTCGTGAATGAATGTCGGTGTCGGCGGTGTTGAAGATAAATTATTCACAATCAATTATAACGGTTGCTGAGGCCTGTGGCCTGGCCTGACCTGGCGCTGAAAGGTGCTTCTTCCTGAGACTCCGCGTGACTCGGCCGTCCAGCTGCGCGGCGCATCCCCCGACGAGCAGCGTGAGTCCGATTTTATACGATTCCTTCCTCTTGGCGCTGGCGGAAAAGCAGGAAAAGAAAAACCAGCCAAAGGATAAGACCGGCGCTGTAGGACCCAGAGAGCGAGACAGAGACTTGCTCTTCTAGCACCAGCAAGGGCGCATGATTAGCGTGTGATCTAGGATCTTAAATCATGAATTCCACTTTAAAAACCCATTTTCAGTGCAATTATAGGGTCGCCATTGCTATGCTTCATTCTAACGTCATTCGTAAGGACGTTATCATGTTTTATAAACTCGCACGAAAAATATTCAAAATTCACGCAATTCACTCAATAAAATTTTGCACCTGGCGATCGGATTTTTGTTATCCGAAAAAGGATTCGACTTTTGAAGAATCCTCTTGATGTAATCCCTGTGGGAGTTAGCAAAGAATTTACGGTGCTTTTTCATTGCTAATATCAATGCACGATATCCTGTATTTTTTCTACAATTTCAGGGGTTGTGTCTGATTTTGGGCGTCTTTGAGAAGCATCGTAAACGCTTGTACGACCACTTTTAAAATCTAGAATTTCCGTTTCAATGTACTAACAATCGTTCATAAATTTCTTTTGATTTTAAACGTTCCGAAAATAAAAATTCAATCACTGCGCACGACACTTGATTTTTCCGTTATAAAAAAGGGCTTCGGCACGTCAATACTAATTGGCTTAAGAAAAAAGAATTACGTGATCGATTGAAATTAAACTACCGTCACGTGAAACTTATGTAAGCTCTCTCTGGAGGTCAGCCATTGGTTTCGGTTACACTTATCGATAGAAAAAATAAAATCGCAGCTTTCAAATTTGAGTTCGAAAACGTTCTGCTTCCGATGGAATTATTAAAAACAATTCTTACAATCCATCAATAATTAGCAAACTAATTAAAAGCATTATAACCAACCCAACTGTTTTCCACCAGGTGAGCAAAACATTGTTAAATTCGGCATTTTTGGTTCGTGTTTCTGGAGTGCGTGGGTTGGACTGTGGGCCGAGCAGGACCTTGTTTGCCTCATCGATCGATCGATCGATCGATGCCTTGTCGCGGTCGCGACCTAAAGCTCGCAGCGTAAAACCGAAAACCCTTTTGATGCCGATGCCTGGTGGGTGCCAATCAGAGGTTCGATCGATCATTCGAAACCCGTCCCTGGCCAGCGAAGAATCGGGAATCGCATCAGTTAAATAAAAACATTACTACTGACCTGGACCTGGACGACCTGGCGACGACTTCTGGTCAGAAGCGACTTCAGTTAGTGCGGAACGTAATAGACGGAGAAATAGCAAGAGAGAGAGAGGGACAGAGACAGAGAGAGAAAGAGAGCAGGATAGAAAAGCAGTGCAAGCAGAGACAACACCGCCGATTGCCAAAAACAAGCATCTGCTTCCACTCGGTGACTCTTCAACCCACGTCCATCCATGTCTGCCATCGGACTAAGGACAAAAAGGGACCGGGAAAACGACACCATCCACCAGTGGAAGGGCTTGGGCATTCATCCTCGACCGGAACCGGAAATGAGAAGCGAAGAATATTTCTCTCTCTCTCTCTCTCTCTCTCTCCCTTTTTTGGTTTCTATCTCTCTGCCAAGTCCAAGTTGGATCTTCTCAAGTCCAAGATCGCCAGGAGCCCCCGAAAGACCGCCAAAGGTCCGTCAACCTTGAAAAGGACTCAACCCCCACGTTCGCAACAGCAATCCACCACCCTGTGCTTTCTTCCCCACCGCTCTCTATTCTCCGGCTCCCGGAAAGAAATGATCAACATTGTGTTACCGGCGTCGCGTTAGCCGGCGTCAACTTTCTTTCCGCGCTGCTTCCGTCGATCGTCCTCCGATGCCACCGCTCGCTCTCCATAACGGCTCAATTAGCCAGTGCCCAACCTCTGTACCCCGTGCACGGCAAACGCGGATCAGGACTCGGCGTCCACGTCCACGTCCCTGTACGTTAGGGCTACCGATTGTTGCAAAACAAAAAATAAAAATAAAAATCCACCCGAAAGCATAAAATAAAGCCGTTTGTAGCCCGGAACGGATACATAAATTCGGAGATTCGGTTTTTGTTTGTTTTTCTTGCTCACGACGGACGGATGGACCTCAGCCCGAAGTTTCAATCAGACAATCGCGTGGGGTCCCCCGCGTAACGAGGAGTCAATCTCGTCTCGACGTGTGCGAGCCGCGCGGCTGGAGGTAGCCCAAGCCCAAGTGCCCACAGGACAACCAGGACGGGAAACGAACGAACGGCCAGGCGAGAGTGAAACAGAATTCTAACCAAGGAACGCATGGGGTGGTGGGTGAAAGGGGCGGTGGGGGGTCTCTCCTTCCTTCAGGGAGTGGGCCCGCTGTTGGTAAATATGCTTTGTTTGTTGTTTGTACATCCTCCAGTACAGTGCCTGCTGATGTCCTGCTGAAAGCCAGCGCGGTGCGACTTAAATTGTATTATTAAAAAAAAAACAACAAAGAAAACGAAACCAATGGAAGCGGTGCAGGTGAAGTGGAGAAAGGGGGAGGGTTATAGGGTGGGGGCCCTCGCCACCGAGGGCCGAAAGGGCCAATTGCCAATTTGATTGTCGACTGTCGACCCCGCGGAATAAATTTGCCACTCAATCTGCGCTATACGGACCAGGACGAGACGACGAGGAGGACGAGATTTCTCACGCGGTGCGTTCTTCGCGGCGGTCCTACTTTCGGCCGAGAGCAGTCTGCTGGGTCTGTATCCTGGCATCGTGGCCTGGGAGTACTTCGTTGCCATCCGAGTGCCGGTTACCTTTGGCGAACTGAAAAGCCATTCTCCGTGCTTATGATCAACCACGGACCAGAGTTTACAACACATTCTGGAATACTTCTTGAAGTTTATAGTGGACCACCACCAACTGTACCAACCATTGGTAGTAACTCTCGGAAAATGGGTCGCAAATACACATATTGATCGAAATGCACCGGATTAGCACTGGCGATGGCAAATGGATTTATTCCGAGAACCCTAAGTGCTATAAAGTTATTCCCTGTCACCCGGGTTTGGTGGGACCGGAAAGGTGTGGTGTACCATGCGCTACCGAAACCAGGCCAAACGGTCGGATGAAGATCGGCAACAAATGCTAGATTTAAACTTTGCATTCCAGCTGTCCACTCGATTTTATAAGGCAAATTCTTCAACGGCGAGCTTTGCTTTTGCGGTCGTACTGCAGAACATCCAAACCTACAACCGAAAGCATTACGCTCGAATCTCTCTCGTTCGGTTTTGTACCACCCTGTTGCGGCAAGCCACGACCTTTTCCCGATCCGGTGCACCGGGGATTCCAATTGGAACCATTCCCTGCCCTAACGCTTGGAATGGGAAACGTAGAACCTGGGTTTGGGATGTTCGGCTGTTCCTGCCTGCGATGGCATCAGCGGGATTTACTGCGGGGCCTTCGTTTCGGGACATCCTTCGCGTATAGCAAAGGGCTATGAGAAAGTTTAAGCAAAGTGAAGGTGGCAGGCACCCCAGTAAATGTACCGCTAGTGAATTTGGTTGTCAATCGTTGGGGAAACAAATGGCGAGTATCGAGCCGTCATCCGTATCGAATGTCAATCTCAACAGTGTGCCAAACAGTAACGGGATTTTTAATTTTAAAATTTGTTAGTGATTCCGATAGGGACCTGCTATCTCTAAGTCAAGTCCATAAACATTTAGACGTGAATTCTACGTTTTACATACTATTTGAAACTATCAAATAACGCAACTCCATTAGTGAGCAAGACCTCTATTGCGAAACCAACACGATTTAATTGATACAAAATGTTCAAAGAGGATCGAGGAAGCGAATCACGGCCAGGACGACCTACAACTGATGTGCGAATGAAATCGCAGAAGCCGTTGTTCCAAACTCATCGATTGACAGTTCCGGACCTTGATGACACTAAAGAGTTTTCGAGTTACAATTCCAAATTTACGTCATTTTTTTACGACAGTAGTATCAAATATTCGAAAAAAATTAATAATTAATTCCTAGCAGGTGAGTCAGGATTTGGATTACACGTTAAATTGTGGGCGCCCGCCACAAGACTCGTCGACTCAAAAGTCGTCCTCCGAGCCCGAGGGAAGCAAAGTTGACCAAAAGGAGCTTGAAGCAACGGAACCCCTGACGTGGCGTAACAATGACATAATAAAACGTGTATAACGCGCGGGTCCCCAAAGTCCGACCGAGGCCGAAACAGCAAACCCGGCGTTCGATCCCGTCCGGCGCATCCCGTCCCGACGTGCTGGGGACAGAATAGAATTATTACATAAATTTAATAAATTATGACATTTAGAATCGAAGCGAATGCATCCGCGGCAGCCATCGTTTTTGGGGCCTCTGCGACCCGTTTAATGGGCCGCCCGGGTTTTTGGTCTCGGTCTCGGTTGTCACCTTCGGTTTCGAACTTCGGACGGACGCGCCATGTCATCCGAGATATGGATGCTTCGATGATTGGCGCCAGCTGCGGGGGGTTGCGGGGGGGGGGGGGGGCCCCTCCCATGGCTCTGCCCCTGCCCTCCTCCGGTCATTCCGGTTCGATCGGATTTTCGAGTTTTCGGCTTTTTAAATTTGCCTGCCCCAAAAATATATGTTAAAAATATTCATAACAAATGAGCCGGGTTCCGTTGGAGGGGGCCGGCTCGGTAGCACAATGGGGTGTGGAGGGAAGGTGGTTCTCCTCCTCGGCAGACCACCAACATTCCGTGTGATCCGCGCGCGTAGTGGCTCCTGGGCAGCAGCAACAGTAGGGTTTCGAGAGTTTCTAATTTGCGTTCCCTTTTTTGGGTTCGCGCAGCACGCGCGCGCGATACGCGACAGAAGCCCTTTCCACGCGACCCTCGAAACCACCTGAGATTTGCTTGACAGTAGCCGCCCTTGCTTCGTCTGGCAGCTCCATGGTTTGTCAATTAAAATATGCCTGCTGCTGCCGTTGCTTCGGTGAGTGAGTGAAAGTCAATCGTGTTCCGTTCCATCTTTCCCACAACCACATTCCCATTTGCGGGAGTCCTGCCACAGTGATACTGGTGGTGATGGTGATGGTGCTGTAAGGACACGCTCACGCGGACCAAAAACCTTTCCGAAACCCCTTTCGGAGATCGCCCAGCATTCGCCGAGATCGAGGGACAGCTCGAATAAAAGGAGACATTCCGATCCCTGCATTCGGGTCGGTGACGTACGAAGACGGGATGGGGAATGGAGGGTGGGGTAGTAACCTCCAACTTTCTAGCAAGCCTAGGGCGGATCGAGATCGGGTCGAGAAAGGATTAAGATATAGGAGGAACCTCTCAGGAACCTCAGGATCCATAAAAAGCCGAAGCCGCAACCCGGCCCGACCCCGACCCCGAATTTCCCACAATTCTTTGTTCTTTTCCACCGAATTCTTGTCGATCGAAGTCCTTCACCATTCTTCCCCGTCTTTCTCTTCTTCACCTCCCCCGTTCCATTGTGTCTCGCTGACCCACGCACACACGCAAGGCAAAAGCTCATTTATCGTTTCGCTGGTTCAGCCGATTCTTTCAATTCCCCAATCGCCCAATTCCAATTCTTCCCCGTACCTCGATGACACTCTGGACACTCCAGGGGCGCGCGCGCGCGTAAAATTCGCAGCCAGGACATCAGGACGCACACCGTGAGAAGCAGAAGCCGAGAACGGAACCAATCGATCCGTTTCGCTCCCGGAGGACGACAGTCGTCGAGGTTTCGGTGGCCGATTCGGCACGGTGCCCTCCGTCAAGGATACCGAGCGCTATGGTGGGTGGGCCCACGGACGAGACGTACAGCCGGATGGCAGCCACGCAAAACCGGTCTCTCCGCGTGGGCGTCGGTTTCGCATCGAAACTGGAGTTTCCGTTTGGAGCTGGAGCTTTTATAGCTCACCGCTCCAGCAATTCTCACGCGCCGAGTGACGGCGTGACGCGTTTATGGCCATCGGTGCTGGGAACGAACGAACGCTGGGCAGGTGGTGGCCGTTTTCGGCGGCTCCCGTCGATGAGCGCGCGCATAAATCAATCGAAATTGGATCATGGCTCGGGCGGATCACCTGAGGAGTACAGATTTTCGATTTCCATTAATCAACGCTCGGGAGCGGCAATAAAACACGCAGCCTTTCGAAGCCGGTAGTTCGCACCCGCGCACCGTGCAGGGTTGCATCCTTCCCTGGGGACGAGCCCGAGATGAGGGATGAGTCAATTAATGGGGCAGCGTGTGGGGCGTGCTCGTTGGGATCACCCGGCCGAGCCGAGCCGGAGCGGCCTTTGATCACCCGGTGATGGTGCCGATGATTGATTGCCCTCAGTTCTCAGCGACACGGGACGGCCGCTGGACTTTACGGCTGGAACCCCGGAAACCTTCCAGTGGCGGATCCCAGCCACCAAGCGAACAATGTGGCGATGGGGCTCCTAAAAGCTACATTCAACTTGGCAGCTCCTTGTTGAAGAAGAGTTGAAGAATCATTCTCCCAAGAAGCGGCGCCTGAGATTCTTGCACAACCTGAGAAGTTTTGGGCACTGTCAGAGCTCCTAAAATCCTTCCCCTGGGCACACTGGAGCTTGTTGGTGAATCGATCTGGTTTTTGATTCGAAGTTGATGATCACAGTCCCGGACTCAACCGATGGATTCTCAAAATGAATCCACATTCCCAATCTCCAATCGATCGATCTGATGGAGAACCTGGATTCTTCAATTACATCAATCCAACGCTTCCTATCCTGTGCCGTTTCTGCTCTATCAACGGCAATTATATCCTGCGTTTATACCTCAAAACAAACCTGCAGAACCACGAACATCGAACATCGAAAACCTTTTTCTTTTAAACTGCCGAACCTGTCAATTGGAAACCCTGGCCTTCGACGAAGATTTTGCTTCCGTTTTGATATCGGAACGGGCGACCCACCCCATTTCGAAGCAAATCCAAGCCTGTGCCAGCCTTTTTGTCGCCTTCCGAACTATTAGTGCGCTATCCCTCTCGGGTTCATATCATAAATTGCGGCCGTCAGTCAGGTCGGAAACCAACTTCAAGGGCTCCCGGGTTCCGAAAACCTGAACACGGCCAAACCACAAACGCCGGCACGCCGGCACGCCGGCACGCTAAATCCGTCGTTTATTAGATTAAATTACTAAAACGGAAATGAATGACCCGGGCGGCCCGGGCTGGACTCATCTATATGAGTTCACATATTCTCGCGTCCGCCTACCGGGGGGAGATTATGCGCTCTGCCCGTTCCAATCTGCTGTGCAACACGCGTCAGGTTTTTGTGGTGTGGCGTTGCAGTTTTGCATATTTAATTGCACTCATCGCCGGCTCCGACACTGCACGGTGGCGATTTAGATGTAAATATGGCGTGTTTCGGGCGCGCTCGTTTAGATTTCGAGTTCCATAGTGCACCGTCCAAGACGGAGAGAGATCGACAGCGGCCACGCGACTATCTATGTTGGCTTCGCTCTCTCTCTCTCGCTTTCTTATTCCTGTGCCTCCTCGAGCCGATGTGTGCCGTGGCATACGAATCGATCCACTAATGGTTGGCGTGTGCCTAGTCGTCCTGAGCCTGTATTAAGCCGCGACCACTGGACCACTAGTGGACCTCTGACAGGTGACAGGTGTCAATCGCTCCACCATTTTTTTTGCCCTTTTTATTTACAAAAGAAGTAACAATACAGTGTCTCCGTTTGCAAAAAGCCCCTCCAGGACACGGCAAGGTGTAGAGAACGAGGACACAACCCTAGCAGAAGCAGAAGGGATACCAACACTCCAAACAAGGGCTCGCGAACGCGAAACCTTTCTCCGAGTTTTCGAACCCCGTCCTGGTCTGCCTCCGGATCCGGATCCAGGCAGTCCACAGGTTCGTCCGTTTGCGCCGCTATTAATTTCTTATTAACCGAACCGAAAATATCATTGTTATTATTTTCAGTTTCGGTCTCCGTGGAGCTCCGTGGGTTTTCTCTGGTTGGGCCGTTTTTTTTGCGCATCTCACGCTCTGTCAGATACAGAGCATCCGGATCCGTTCGAACAACAGTCGCATTTCGATCGATCAATACGGGTTTCGATCGAGTCGTGCACCCTTTTTCGGTGCAAACAATGGGTTAGATGGGTTTTTTTTGGAAAATGAAATGGAAACATAGAGAACCTATTCTGTGTGAGCTCGTTTTTCGGGGTTTTCAGGTCAGGCATTTGGTGTACTTTTTTGACACTCCACGAAAGGGTGATTCTCGGAGTTTGGCAAAATGGCGAGATTCAACGAACGACTGAGAAACATCCAACGACTTTGAAAGCAACCGGCAACTGGAACGCTCTCTGGTTACGTTTTCGTTCATTCTACGGTTACGTTCATTCTAATCCAGAAAACCCGGCGAAACCTTCGGCTGGCGGTTTCCAAGAGTTTGGCGAAAATGGTGCTGCAACAGCGTGGATCGTTCCGGTGCAGCTCTCAATACGCAAATTCGCTGCGAGTATATGTTGAACGCCACCACCACCACCACCACCACCAATGGAACACGCAGCATCCAATAGAGTAGCCCTAATCCAGCTACCTGGATGGCGTGCCGCCTAATGCGTAATAGTAGCCTCGCTCACCGATCTCTAGGGTTTGGGAGATTGGGCCGAAGAAAGCAACCGGACTCGGGGAATTCCGAATCCTGAAAGACTCTGCTCAAGTTCAATTCGCAATGTGCGCGCACAATGGAACTCCTCACGGGCTCCTGCGGGCTCACGTGACGTACGAGCCCGCACGAGATTATCGCCCGAGACCGGGGTGACTTTCGGGTGAAAAATAATCCCGGCCCAGGGACCCGGGACCGATCGAGGCAAAGTTTTCTTTCGATTTTGGCACCGGGTGATCTTGGGCCGGAATCTCGGGCCGGGATCCCGTGAAACCGGTGCCTGGTCGGTGATGTATGATGCTCGAGTTGCGTACGTACGCGCCCCCGGGTTGCGCCATTCTTTGGTCCTGAGGCCCGAGACCCACGGCCGGCTCAGGTAGAACCGATCGCACGGGTCGCCAGTGTCCCAGCCGGTACTGGCGGTTAGGAAACAAGAAACCTAGCTCAGGTTCAGCATCTTCAGGTTGCAGGAAGGTGCGCACCCACACACTTGAGTCCGAGAGACCAAGACCTTACAGCCTGTACCGAGGATCCGGCGAATGGTTTGTTGAAGCTTCACACTGGCTCATACTCTGTCGCTAAAAGTAAGAGAAATTAAAGTTTATCAGCATTGCAAACGCTCTAACTTGAGCTTGTTCGACCGATACCGGACAAATTCTCTGACCACACACATCAGTGGAACCGCCGCGAATGGATAATTGCGTCAGACGCGCTATCGCGGCTGGCTGGCTGGCTTCGACATTCGACTCGGAACGGGCACATTACCGCCTGGCAAAAGCCAGACTTCGAACGGGTTCGAATTACGGTATCACGGTTTTACGACCGTCCTGGTCCTGGTCCCTGAGTCCTGTCACATATGCCCGGTTACATCCTTTGCGTCGCAATGTATCCCTTTTTGCTCCTTCGTGGCCTGGGTGGCCACGTTTTTCATTCGCTGCTCTTGCTGCTCTTGAAGGCGAGCAAAACCGATACCGTTTAGTTGCGGGTGTAACGGCGCAGCAGAACCGTGGTGTGAAGAACAGCCTCCGTGTAAGCCATGTGTGCGCGGGTCCGATAACGCTTCAAGTTACGCGATCCGTCACAGGTTTTAATGGACTTCAGCTGCGGCAGCTCCCGGAGACCCGAACTTCTGTCGGTCGGCTCTTTGACGCAGGAAGCCTCCTATCGCTTCGCGCCTTCGCTGAGTGGTTTGGCACACACATTCGATCCAGTCCCAGCAGCCTGCGTGTCCCACAACGCCGTCGTTGTTGTCGGCTGCATTTGGATGCAAATTTGACGGCAAACCAAGCGGCAGCAGCATCGGCGTAACGGACGACTAAAATCCGCGAACGCAGGGTGAATTACGCCTTTGCAGCAAAGCTGCACAAAGCTGAACGCATTCCAAGTCGGCCAAACGCCACCGGAACCCACCGGGTACACAATCGAACCACCGAAATCCGATGCTGCTGCTGCTGGGATTTTACTGTGCCAACACACGGCGACCCTGACACCTGGCCAGCCCGGTGAGGAAGCCTTCGTGCCGGTCCTTTCCGGAGGCTACCGCGTTTCCGGCTGCACCGAAGGCAGGTGGACCGTCAGCAGGTCAGGTTGGCAAAAAAATTCAGCGCCGGAAAGGTGCACTGATCCACGCAACAATTGCACGCACGCGCACGCAGCACCTTCCGGCCTTCCGCTGGTGTGCTGGTATGCGTGTCCAGCGTGGCATACAAGGAAGCGAAGAACGATTGCGCAGAAACTCCGAATAAAATTGAAACTCGTTGTCATTACTTTTCTGGATTTTTGCCAACGGCACAATGCTCTCGTGACACATCGTTTGTTCTGATGAGAAAGGATTTTTTTCTTCTGCAAATCTGTGGTCTTTCATCACGATTTTTTCGACTTCAGCTGGCCTTAAAGGTGATAACAATAATCAGAATTTATTAATGGTTTCCCCAATTTGCAAACAAAATTCTTGTCATCCTTGGCATCCCAACAAAACGGAGCTCGTTTCGGAGTCGAAGAACCAGATTCATTTCATTCTGAGGCTCAGTTTTAATTCAGGGTCATGCTGCGAAAACGCTCGAAATGTTTCCGAGAATGTTGCACTGGAACGTGTTTTTTGGTTCCATTGTTAGCAATTACGTTCCGATTTCCGGTGCTGATCGTGGGCGTTCTAGACGTGGATCGTCTTCTAGGTTTCTGCGAAAACCACGTTTTGAATTCAGCAAGCCAACTTTCTGCTGTACTAATTGAAGACAAAGAGTCTTCAACATTCGCCCATAAACTTCCTTCCAAACCTTTCAATTACTGCGTGCGATACTTGATTTTCTCCGATTTTGTCAAACAATACTGTGGCTTGTGAACAAAGCCTTGATTCGACAGATTGAAAGCATACACTTCACGCACGTTCATCTGCAGCAGTGTAGCAACATAAAAAAAATGAATATGTTAGGCCAGTCCAGCAGCGCCCTTTGTTATTGAAGCGATGTTTTGTGCCAAGGTTAAGGTTAATCGCTGCAATCTGATGATGTCGGACAATTGTCCGGTGTGCGGCGCAGCGATTCCCCGAAAATTTCCCTGATCCCTGACTGATCGAATGCATGGTTTTGGTGTGACCCCACGCCACTGGTTTCGATGGCGGAGCCGAACGGAAACGTGGAAGCTCCGGTCCGGCCCGTTGCGAATCCCAGAATTTAATATGTTGGGTGGTGGCAGGCACTAATGGGGCGGGATGCCTATTCAACGTGATACTTGGAAGCCGGGTGATTTTGGGTGATACATGTTATTATCGCTGATCGGATCGGGCTCACCAACAAACCAAAATCCGCTCCACCGGTATCATCGGCTGCGTTTCTTCAGAACTGCTGCGCGCTGGTGCCCCACATGCGAGGCAAGATACCAGCGTGGGACCTACAAGAAAAAGACAACAAATAAGTCGGGCGCGCGGTCGCGCTTGCGCTCGCGTACTTCTCTTCCTTGTTCTCGGGCGTTTTCTTCGATCGTCTTCCGCCGCAGCCGCCACCACCACCCCGCTTGGTGCGCGGCAACAACGCGGGTCTTCTTGTGTGTGCCCCCGACTTCTTATGATTATTCCATCGCTCTATTGCATCTGCCGCGCGCCGCGGCCGAGTGCAGCGCGCGCGCGCGCGCACCCCTCTCTCGCGTTGAAGGTGGCGACAGCGTTTAAGCCGCTGCCCGAGTGGTAGCTAGACAGCGGGGGGTGGTATTGGGGCGGTGGGGCTGGCCGATTGATTCGCTGGAAGTTGGTGGGGCGGTGGGGCGCCCGGGGGGTCGATCCTGTGTGCTGCTGCTTCGGGTCTCGCGAGGCGCGCGTGTGGCGATGCTTCGGGAACCGAACTCTCGGGACCCGAACCCGAACTCGTGGCACGCGACCACCATCTCTCTTTGCGATCGTTCTGTCTCCCTCCCGCACTCCCGCACCGCTACTGCCGGGGTGCTGTCCTGCTCTTTCTAGGGGCCCGTCCCGGGGGCCACGCGCCGCTCGATCGGTTTTCGGGCCGTTTCTCCTCTCTCCGGGCCCCCGCTCCTTAAGGATCCTTTTCGGTCCCTTCGGTTCCGTCCCGGTGCGCTCGATCTCCCTCTCTCGTTCTCGCTTGCTTGCGGGTCGCGCAAACCGATCGTCTCGAGTGTGTGTGCGAGCGCGATCCTCGAAGATCCTGCGGAGTGAGAGCGAAAATACGGTAAAGCTGAACAAAATGCAAGTCCGCACGCCCGGAAGGTACCATTTCGGGAGTAACTTCTGATCCGTCCGCATCCAGCAGCCCGATCGGCCCCGATCAGAGCATTAGGCGCATGCGTCTCTGTGTGTGTGTTGGTGTCCGTGCGCAAGCGTGTAGCAAAGGAGCCCGGCGATCGAGCACGATCCACTGCAGCGGCTAGAGCGAGAGAGGGGACGAGACCGTTCTTGCCTTCCGATTCCTGCCAATCGGCCTTTTCGGGTGCGACCCGAAACGGACGGACGGACGACGGTTCCTGCGTGCGGGTTGTAAACAACAAACGCGCTCATTCGTCCGGTAACCGTCGCTTGGCGCGCGCGCGCTGGCACTGGCTCTGGCTCCTGGGAAGTCTTTCGGGAACGATTCACCCCAATATCAGCGCCGCTAATCGATCGATCGATCACACTCGCTCCGCGAACTCGGACCCGAACGGAAGTGTTTTTGTTTTTGCTGCCGGCGAGCCTCGTGTCTCGGTGGAAACGTCATTCTGCCCGTTTGTCAACAAACGGGCAAGTGTATTCGGTGCGTGGGTGTGTTTGTGGTTTGCGTTTGATTAAGTTGCCGTGTGTGCGAGGTGATCTAGATATTGCTGCGATTGTGGCTGCGGACTGAACTGACAGCTCATCACCATCATTCAACCGACGCTTTTGGGCGCGAACTTAATGGAAGCGGTCCGTAGTATGGCACTGGGACAAAACATCCACAACATGGCGGGGACGACGGGGGCCAAACCGTTGGCCACCCTGGCCGTGAATGGGTCGATGCAGAGCAACATCATCGTCAGCTCGACGGCGATCCTCGGGGCACGGCGTCCGATCGCTCCGGCCCTGCTGCTGGCCGCCGGAGGCACCGCCGGAGCAGCCGGAGCCGCCGGCAAGGTGACAGTGCTCGGCGATCAACACCAGCAGCATCCGGGCCGTGACCGGTCGGTGGTGGCCGCAGTCGGCAAGAAGTACGCGTACTGTGGGCTCCCGTATGCGACGCCTCAGCAATCAGCCTCGGTGCAGCGGCGCAACGCCCGCGAGCGGAACCGCGTCAAGCAGGTGAACAATGGGTTCGCGAACCTGCGCCAGCACATCCCGCTGACGGTGGTGACCGCCCTGACGAACGGATCGCGCGGTGCCAACAAGAAGCTCAGCAAGGTGGACACCCTGCGCCTGGCGGTCGAGTACATCCGCAGCCTGCAGCGCCTGCTGGAGGAGAACGGAGGTGATCTCGTCGTCACCGGCCCACCGCCAGTGCTGGGGACCGGGTCTGCACGGTCGATCAAGGCACCGCCGGCCACCTCGGGCACCGGTGGCAACAACCAGCAGCAACAGCAACAGCAACAACTATCCAACAGCTCCGTCTGCTCGTCCGGCTCCACCTACTATGGCACGATGTCGGAGCCATCGATTGCTTCTTCGCCGACACCGTCGCACATCTCGGACAGCTCGTCCCAAGTCGCCGTTGGCGGTGGTGCCGGCAACACCACCCCACTACACGGTTGCTACGGCGGTACGACCCAGATCGGGGCTGGCTTCAAGCACGAACCGTACGACATGTACGTGGACCCACTGAACTCGCCGACCCCGTCGTACGGCTCGGACCACGGCATCGGTGGTATCGGCCCTGGAAGCTACCATCATCTTCACGGCGCCACCACCCTGCACGGTGCAGGAGCAGCGATCAACGAGTTGGCCGGGGCAACCAACGGAAACGGCAACTACGTCCTGAGCGGACACCATTCGGTACAGCAGCAGCAACCCCTGCAGCAGCAGCAACAGCAGCAGCAACAGCACCATCAACACCACCACCATCAGCCATCGGCGGCGTCGCTGCCCCAGTTGAAGACCGAGCTGTACGACGACTCACCGTACGAGGAGGAGCTTAGCCCGCAAAACCCGGACGACGAGGAGCTGCTCGATGCCATCTCCTGGTGGCAGCAGCAATAGCTGCTCCTGTCTGTCTCAGCAGAAAAACAAAAACCCATTCTCCAATCAGCCATCATCGCGCGGTGCACACGGTAAGTCCCGGGCAAGCCCCCAAAAACAAGGCCGCATGCCACTGTTGTGAAACTGTGCACCACCCACAGGCTTACGGGTTATCTAACGTGTTCTTCCCCGTTTCGTTGCTTAACAGAGCCCTTAACACTTCAACGCCCGAGCGAACCAACCCGAACCGAGGAGCCGAGAGTGTGAGGCGCAGCAGGCGCATTGCAGTGCACGCGGGAATGCACAGACGATCTATCTAGTCAAGGACGACAGGGGGAGGGCGGGCGCAGCAGTAGTGGCTGCTGCCCGGTGAGGTGTTCCACGAGCATCCGTGTGCAGCCCGGAATCGATTGTACATTGAATGTACACTCGCCGTGTAGAGGGGAGTAGGAGGGGACGGGGCAGCGGGAGGAGAAGATCTTTCGATCTCAGGGTGCGATCGGTTCGGGGGGTTCGGTCCACAACGGCGCGCTACTTCCTTCCAACCAAGCCGTGTCAGTCCTGTCGCCGCCAGCAAACAGAGAGTGCCTTTTCTTAGTGGTTAGTTTGAGTCGATGTTGTTGTAGTTCTATGTTACTAACGATAGTTGAACGTCCCCACAGCAAGACATAGGAGTGTACGGTGTTGTATGCACTATTTATTGTTAGGGAGATAGGTAACGGTTGCGAGACCGGACCGCGGCGTACGCAGTAGGTCGGTGCCCGGTGCAAGTCGTATAATCCTAGAGAGTAGACCCCGCGGGAGCCCGTAAGGGGTTTGGTTTGAATGCTACTAATTCCTAAGCATCCCCACAGGATGCGCTTACGCATCCCTGATCACTAACGTTTGACCAGTCCCTTTTGTCGTATTCGATGTGCTTTGATTAATCTACCGAACGATCGGTTAACGCGACCAGTGACTTAAGTGTTAAGCAGTGCCTTTTAGACGATGAGCAACAAAGAATAGGAGAAAAAAGTGCAAGGGAGAAAAAGAGAGAGAGAGAGAGGAGGAATTAAAGAAAGAGAAGAAGCGAGAGAGAGAGAGTTATGTTTACCCTATAGTCCTTAGCCGGCGTATGTTATTCGTTAAGTTATGAAGTGAGTTTATTCGTCGTTTTGATTGCACATAGCAAATAGAGTGTAGACTCTACAACACGCACGCACGCGCTGTAGTGTTGGGATTTAAAGCTGCAAAGCCCATTACTGCGCGTCTTATTGTATTTGGGGAATTATTGCTTGGGGAATTATTCGGCAAATTGGAATCGACCACCTACGAGATGCGGGATGCGTGGACAAAGGAATTAAAAACTGAAAGCCTGAAGGCTGATAAACAATGAAAACTTGTGATTTCTCTTGTGATGACCCTCGGAGACCCGATCGGAGTGCGCGTTACCTAACCTAACGTGGTCCGAAAAACACTGACTCGATTCGCTCGTAGATGTAGCGCAGCAGGTAAGTAGACTCGGTGCAGGACCTCATCGACTGGCAGCCAACCATCCACGTGCGTCGCTAGCTAGCCTAGCTCGTCCTTGTCCTCGCTTTCGCCAGGATACCTGGACCTGGAACAATCCTCTGCCGATCGTCGTAACGGGGCTCAGATCGCAGCATCCGTTTATTGAACAACAAAAAAGAAACGAACGAAAAAAGTAGTTGTCGAAAGCCGTGACGGGACAGGACGCGGGGGAAAGACGAAAATGGAATCAGAGTGAGAGAGAGGGAGAGAGAGAGAGAAACCCATAAAAAGGGATCCTGAAAAGAGAAAACAGAAAAAACAACAAAAACGGGAAAAACGTCCTTTCAAATGTGTAAGAAAAGATCCCATCATCCAAAAGCAGCACGGTGGGAGTACAAACAAAAGTGCGTCGCGGGGGAGGGGGAGGGGGTGAAGAGAGAGAATGTCCAAAGCGGTGCAGTACTCCGCGGAGCAGAGGACGCACGCCGGGTCCCAGGGGCCCCGCGCCCGAAGAGCTGAATCGTAGAGACCGGTCGAGACAAGGAAAGGAATAGAGTGAAATTACAGAACGAAATCTTAGACATTCGGATGAGGCGGAGGAAGGGTGCAGGCTGTGGCTGCGACTGCGGCTGCGATTTCCTCTCGTCGGCTGTGCAGACCATTTACCAAAAGGTCCAGGGAAAAACGGTCCCTCTGCGCCTGGCCGAGTCCGCTGTCAGCAGAACAAATATCAGAATTAAAAAAAAAAAACCGTATGTATTGTCCTTGAACTTGGCTGTCTGCGGACGATCCAGACGAGAGGGGTTTGACCAGCGAACCTTGCGGGGGAAGCTGCGGTGCGGGGTGTTCGCTCTTCCGGAAGCAGAAACAAAACCGAAAATCGGAATCCGTTCCGTTCGCGTTGGGCTAGGGCCGGGCGCGGACGCTCGCGCCGCAACGGATGTGCAATTGTGAGGGTCCTGCCGGGCGGCGCGTGGACTTGGAAGTTCCCGGTCGTGGACCAGGAAGTCGCTTCCGCCCGAACGTACATGCGCGGATGCACTTGCGTGACAGGGCCGTGCTTTGGGCCGGATCCCGGATGCGGACGAGCTGGGGCCAGTAATTATCCAACCAGCCAGCTATAGCGGAAGTTGGCAGTCAGGTTTCGTATGGGCCCCTAACAACAATGCGATGCCGTACGCGATTACGAGAGGTCGCCGAAAGAGGTGTCGAGGACCGAATCTAGCGTCCCCGGCCTTCCCCGAGGGAACAATTGCCCGATATTGTTCGTGGTAGCGTCGTTCGCAACTCGTACGCGGTCCCCAGGAACCGCACATCGATAACGAGCCATCGAACCGGGGCTGCCGTGGTTCTGATAGGGCTCAGCTATCTCACCTCAGAGATATCTAGCAGCTCTGGGGAGCCCGATCCAGAAAATCCGTTGGTCGTCCGTTACTCCACGGGCCCGGGGTGCCAGTTTGACGTTTGTAATTGGCTCTGTTTACCTTCTTCACACCAGCTCAGCCAAGTCGGGCGCGCGCAGGAAGTACGGGCGCCGTAAGGGCGTGAATTGATTCGATTGATCGGGGAACTCACACGTTCGGAAGTCAGCCGCATGGAGGAGGATGCAATAAATCTGGGGTAACTGATAACGGGCCTCCCGCCCGTTGACTCTGGGCCTGGTCTCTTCTCTTTTTATCACTCTTCTCCATCCTGCGGGCTCGTTATTCGTTATGTCAACATTTGCATCGTCCGGACTGGGTTTTTTTTGTGACAACTCCAATCGACAACACTGTTGTGTATCTTTTCCTGCTGCTCTCTCTCTCTCTCTCTATCTCTCTCGGACACTATCTGGAGCGTTTAATACACTGTGTTTACAGTGTTGCCGGGCGTCACGCGGCGCGTGTCACTGCCTGGCGATGACTAAGGCGAGGCAGAATTCGCAGAAGTGTCTCTCCGCCCATGATGGAGGCCCACACGCCACGTCCGTGCAATCTTGATCGGGATTGGCCGTGGCCGGAAGATCTACAATCCACGATAGAATCGGTTCAGGACACCACCGAGCACCGGGGGGTGTCCGGGACGGGATCGCCGGGCCCACCACAGCGCACCGCAATTATGCACGACGAAGACCCGACGACCTTTCTCGCTCTTTGTCCTCCTCGACTCCTAGTTCCTTTCCTCTTGGGTTGTTTTTTTCTCCCCCTGTTGTTAATGTCGAAGTCCGTAGTCCTTTTTTGCGCCGTGATCATCATTTTGTGATCTGAGGCTGAGGCTCTCTCGGTGAGAGTTGGCGAATTGGGCCCGATGGCTCTACAGGAGATGGCTGGGATTGTGATTCGGCTTTTGTGCGTGGAAGTTCTTCACATTGCGCGTCCCGCAATTGAGCTGTCCGGCCGGAGAGTTGACCCCTCAACAATGCGCTCGCATTCAAATAGGCGAGGTGCCACCCAGAACCTAAGGTGGACCAGCCTCGGGAGCCTCGGTTGTGTCAGTTTCCGCAAATACCTGCCTGTTGGGACGTGTTAATATTTTCGCCACCTTTCCCCGTCACGAGAGCCAGGAACACACAGGCCGGGGCGCCTCCTGCGGAGCAGGCCAGATGCTAGATAGTGGTGGTTAAACGACTCGGCAGGAGTCCTAGGGGCCTAGGGCGATGGCGCGTACCTGTTGAGCCTGGACCTGGACTAGGAAAACAAGACTCCACGACAAGCGTGTTGTTGATTTAATTATTTTGTTACTTTGGAAGGAAAAAAAAGACAGCAAAAGCCAGGACGAAACCGATAAGAATGTGAAGGTGACACGCACCGGTGAAAGGTGTCCCAGCTCGTTCGATTATCTGATTGACACACACGCTGGTATCGCTTGTGGTCCCGTCGACGGCGAAAGTGCTCTAGACCGTCTAGACTCAGTCAACTCGTCCATTGTCTGGATCCGGTCGATCCGTCTCGACTTCTCGATCTAACCTTTCTCCGTGGGTTTCCTGGACGATCGTACTAGTACGGGACCTGCCCGACGCGCCAACTACGCCAAACACCTACACAGCTCCTTCGTTGGTTCCGATAAGCGACCCAAGGCTGGCGGCTTCTTCGGTCATAACTGCGGTCGGGATGTTTTTTCCAGCAGCGAAAAAAGAATAATAAAAACGTAGACAAGAAATGTCTTCCTTTGGGTAGACGTACAGCTGTAGAGGGCAATCGAGAGCCTTCTACCTTTACACGGCTGATAAGCGGCCGGGGTTCTACGAGACTTCACTTCGCTTCTCCGGGTTTCATCGTCGTCGTCGCCCACTCGGTCACCGGATAGATACGGATTATTGGCAGGCTTATCTTAAATGGCAGTCATTAGAACGGTCCCTCTCGGGGGATTGCTGATGGATTCGGAACATGCCGCGCGTTGGACAGGGGCCAATCGAGAGTTTGGTCCTGGTCCCCGCTCCCTGCACAATCCCGACGGCCAGACGTAATCCTTTTAGTGAACTCGTGGCGTCTGTGATCTGTAACTCAACTCACAGAGGTTCCCCGCAGGAAGGTCTACGGGAGCTCGCTTCCCGGGGCTTATCAGTACGCTTTTAGACTTTTTATTTTATCTATTAAACACACACTTTGTGTACGGTCTACCTCTTTCCCTCCTCTCTCCGTCGGTCCCTCCATCTCTCCATCGTTTCGCTCTATATCTATGCCTTTCGCTGTGAAGTTCAATGGGAAATTAAGGCTGGTTAGCTGGCCTGGACTTCGATTCTGTATCCTTCCACGCTCTCTCTCTCTTTCTCTCTCTCTTTCTCTCTCTCTCTCTTTCTCTCTCTCTGTCTATCGCGTCTATCTTCGAACAATTCAATTAGCGAAAGACGGACCACGGACGTTAGACGCGTTGTTCGTTGTCAATGTCAATCGCCTGAACTGAGCAGGATAGCAAGCTACCTGTAACATGAACACACACACACACACACACACACACGAACACAGGCAGACATGGCGCACACGTGGCTCAGGATCAGTGGGCCCGCTGCTCTAGCTGCACGCGGAAACCGTCGGTGCGCTTCAGGATGATGTCGCCCTGCAGCTTGAAGTCCTTCTCGGTGACGTTCGACAGAACGCGGTAGTTGCGCAGGATCGTTGACAGGAGCACCTTCAGCTTGAGCATAGCGTATTTCCTACCTACGGGGCGCGCGTGTGGGATAGCGGGGAGCGAAGATATAGTCTCTGGACTCTTTTCGGGGGGAGAGGGCTGGGGCCGAAACCTACCTACGCAACTCCTGGGGCCGGCACTGAACGGGATGTAGCTGTAGTAGTGGCGGTTCTGGGTGCGCTCCGGCAGGAAGTTGTCCGGGTTGAAGCGCTCCGGCTCCGGGTAGAGGTCCTCCCGGTGGTGGATCTTGTACGTGCCGATCACGACCGTCGTCCCGGCCGGCACGGTGCAGTCACGCGACGCCAGCCGCACGTCCTCGTTGAGCTTCCGCGCGATCATCGGGACCGGCGGGAACATGCGCAGCGACTCGAAGATCACCCGCTCCAGGTACTTCATCTCGAGCGTATCCGCGAACGTGGCCTTCCGGTGCGACCGGCCGAAGATCTGCTGCAGCTCGGCGTACACCCGCTCCTGCACGTCCTGGTGGATGCCGAGCAGACACAGCACGAAGCTCGAGCCGGCCGCCGTCGTGTCGTGGCCCTCGAACATGATCGTGTCCACCTCCTCCTTGATCTCCTCGTCGCTAATGTTGGCCCCGGTCGAGGCCGTTTCGATCATCAGATCGAGGAACGCGAGCCGCCGCTTCTCGCCGATATCGTTCTCGTCCAGCTCGTCCAGATCGTCCCGCAGCAGCGAACCCTGCGAGATGAAGGCCGGCGCCGCCGGGGCCGCTTCGCCCGGTTTCTCCTCCTTGCCGATGATCTCCGTCAGCGAGGGCGAAGGCATCCGACCCTCGGCCGCGTTCCGCTCGAACAGGGCCTTCTTCTCGCGCACCACCTTGCGCGTCAGCCCGTGGATGATCTGGAGCAGGCGCTCCTGTTCCTTCGCGACCCGGGTCAGGTTGAAGAGCGGATCGAGCCGCAGGTGAATCTTCAGCTGGCGCTTGTGCAGGATGTCACACATTCTTCACAGCAGTAGTAGTAGCCCAGAGAGCCCAGAGAATAGGAGAAGTATTAGAGACCAGAGACAGAGAGAGAGAGACAGAGAGCTAGCCAACGTCATTGGAACTTACTTCATGACTGCCATCGCGTACTCGAAGCCCTCCTTGTTGTCGCCGGTGCGCGTCGAACCCATGGCCGTCTGCAGCAGGATGTCGACCGTCACCTCGCTCATGTAGTCGTGGCAGTCGAACTCACGGCCCACCTCCTTCCGCATCCGCTCGACCACCGCCCGGCTGTTGTCGTTGAACACGTCGACGAACGTTTTCAGCACGTTCTGGTGGAAGGTGGGCGCGATCAGCTTCCGGTGGTGCTTCCACTTGTCGCCCGAGCTGATCAGCAGCCCGTCACCGAGCCACGGCTTGAAGAACCGGTACTCGCTCGACTTCTCCAGGTGCACGTAGCTGTTCAGGATGATCTCGACGTCGGCCGGCTCGGTCAGGAACACGACCAGATGGTAGCCGATCCAGCCACGCGCCACCGTCCCGTAGATGTAGCTCAGCTCCATCGCCTTCTCCATGATCTGGTTGTGCGTCTTGCCGAGCAGTAGGTTCGCGTTCCCGATCAGCGGGTAAGCGACCGGCCCCGGGATCAGGTTGCCCAGCTTGACGTAGCGTCGCGTCTGCATCCACAGGTGGAACAGCGTGACGCTGACCACCGACAGGGCCGCGACCACCGTCACTGGCAGCACCCAAGAGCTACCAGCCCTGGTGACGACATCCGGAACCGTATCAAAGCTCATCGCTGGGCGCTTCTAAACACTGCGCTGTGAACGCTACGGAAATACTATCTCTCTCTCTCTTTCTCTGTTGGAAAACAGTTGGGACACTTCCCTGAAGTCCGAGTCCGAGAGGACCTCCAAGAACCGCACTATCACGACGCTGTCAGTCTGTCTGTCTCTCTACCTGTCGCCAAGCGTGTGTTTAGCGCTGTCTAGATCGAATACTCGAAGTGCAGTGGCGAGGCACCACCGACGATCCCGGCTACTGCTCTGTCGCTGCTGTCGGCACCGTGTCAGGTATTTATAATCGCTCACACATGCGTGTATGTGCTGACCCCCAGGTGGTGGCCCACGTCGAAATGCAAAACAGCGTGCTCGCAGCGCTCTTGTAGCAATAAACTTTAATCGATTAAATTGTTAATCGACGACTAATGACTAATTCATCGGTGTCACCTGTCACCGCTGACTGGGAGGGGCTGGTTGGGACCAGTAGGCGTGGGGGGGGAAGCAGGATACGCACAGAAGGCGCGGAAACTGACGGACGCAACTGGCGGGGCAATCTGGGACAAGAGGGTTTCGGTTGGCTGGCACCACCTTCACCCAGATGATGGCAGCCACCCGGTCAGTGCGGACCGTCAGTTGCGGGCCGGACCTGGAAAAATGGCTGGCTGCGACTCCGTGCTTAGCTCGGTGCTCGGGCCAAAGATTGCGAGTGAGTGAGTGTCTCAGGATCTTCCAGAAGCCCCTGCCCCCCGATCAACCTGACGGCTGACACCCTCTCCCAATCAACCTAATCAATGATTAACCATTGAGACCATCGCTACGCTAGACGTAGATCTGACGTAGATCATCACCAACAGTTCACCTGGACGCTGGCCGTGGGGACGACAACGCCGATCAACGCGCGCGTCGAGTGTCGAGCGATGTACTCTGAGGAGGAGCGATGTGCAAATTAGTAAGTGCAGTGGCCCCCGTGAGCGACGCGTGTGAGTGTCCGTATCTGTGTATGTGTGTGTGCAAGGCGATTTGCTTGCGAAATTTGCAGTGGTCTACACAACCTCCGTTAGAAGGTGCATCCATTTGCATACCTGACCTTCTGAGGCGGCACCACACCACAAGCCCCACAGGGTTCTACTTTTGCCTGCTTTTTTTCACGCTCGAACGTTTCGTTTCTTCTGCTCCGAGCACAGGGGTGTATGTGTCCATGTGTCGTCATGTTGTTTACATGCCGGCGTACTACTACTACACTGCTTTTGATAATGATAGGCCCATCCGTTTTTTCAGACAGAGGCTAAGATAAAGCGCTGAACCTATTTTTCGTAGGTGAGGAATCAATTAGTTTTGCAAAAGAAATAATATCCATTGTTTGGTTTACCGAAATAAAAATTATTTTGACTTAGGGAGCCAAAAAACGATAAAACGGCTGTTAGCCTCACTTGTAAAAGTCAATCCTAGTCCAGCTTCTAGTCCTAGTCAAATTTTTTAATGTTAGTAGTTTCGTAATTTTCCTATAGTCAATTGACCATTTTGTTCAAAATTGGGTCGTGGAACTCCATCAGGAGAAGGCGAAAAAGGGAAAATTAAAGCGTATCATAGTGTTGGGAAATCAAATCGTGAAATAGCCTCATTACTAAGACGATCTCCGAAGGTTGTCAGAACTGTTTGAAAGATCCATCGGAATGTGGGACTCGGGAGTCGGATCTGGACGGCCAAAACTATTAGGTGTTTGAATTAATTCCTTCCGTTTTACAATAGATGGATGTACTCACTTTATATAACTAATATTTTTTTTATGAAACATGTGTTTGATAGCTACTATCATTACGCATCTAACGCAGTATAGGTTGTTTGATCAAAGTGTAAACAACCCTTTTTTTATGCATTTGAACATGTCATGTTTCGTGCCTGATAAAGCGTTTTTGCGGAGAGTACTTTTTTATTACTGCTTGCACGGGAGGAAAAAGGGGTTCTTGTACCGAATTGTCACTGGTGATCAAAAGTGGAGCTATTGGAAGAATCCTAAATGTAAAAAGCTCCAGATACAGCCTGATACAAGATACAATACTTTCATTAAAGTAGTCATACGTTTTGTTGCTGTAGCTAGGTCACAAATGTGAATAAAATCGCGAAAGAATTAATTTAAACACCCAATACTTTACCCTCGAGATGAACGAAGAGTAGTTAAAGCTGCGTCTAACACTACGAAAAGTTGTCGGCGTATTAAGAATGAATTGCACATGACTGTTGGCTATGCCACAATCTGGAGAACTCTTAGTTCCTCTGTAAGCATTGTCAAAGAATCAATGAGAAAAATTCCAGCAATGAAGATACACCACAAAGCAGCAAGATTGCAAGTTGGCGAACGAGCATGTGTCATGGAAAGATGAATGGAATTATGTAAGCTATCGATACATTGAGTTCTCCAAAATTTTAGTTTTTTTTTAAGTTCAGGTCATTTAGAGTGACGAAGAGAAATTCAATCTTGATGAGCCGTATCAAGACGGGAACCTCGTTATTTTAGATGACAGAATTATGGCGGAGGTATCATATGGGGTGCGTTTAACAGCCAAGCTAAACGTAATTTAGCAATAGTTCCTTTACGAATGAACAGTGGCCATTCTGGAGAGTACTTTGAAGCCATAGCTGCATCGTTTCAACCACCACCAGCTAATTTTCCAGCAGGATAATGCAATTGTCCATGCAAGTAGGGCAACGAAAGCTTACTTGGAACATTTGGGAGTTAATTTTATGAGATCTGTTTCTCCAGATCTCAACCCTATTGAGAATGCTTCGGGAATCCTAGTTCGAAAGATCTATGCGAATTGCTAGCAGTACGAAAACATACAGACGATTGAAGTGGCGATTAGAAATGCTTGGCATTCCCTGTCGATGAACATGCTAAAGAACCTATCCGAAAGTATGCCAAAACGTATATTTCAGGAAATGGAAAATTGTAGTGGAGAGGCCACCGATTATTAAAACATCATAAATTTCATTCATTTTTACTGGGATATATTCTTAAATAATACATAATTATGTACATAATGAAGCTATCATTTGGAAACAGCCGTTTTATCGTTTTTTGGCTCCCTAAGCCAAAATAATTTTTATTTCTGAAAACCAAACAATGGATATTATTTATTTTGCAAAACTAATTGATTCCTCATCGACGAAAAATAGGTTCAGCGCTTTATCATTATGAAATGCAGTGTATCATAGGGTGCGGGGCTCCATCTAGTGTTTGTGGGCTCCGAAGATCGCGAGGTTCGCAAATGTCAAACTGTTCAACAAACTTCCAGAATGAAGTTTGACGTTTCCGAGTGTCAAGTAATCGGTAATTTAGTGACTCCAAACAGATCACCCCCATATACTAAATTCCCAGTTCAAAGGGGCCTGTTCCAACGACTTCTCCGGGACGGATTTCCCAGAACATGGGAGCTCCACAGCCCAGGATCCTAGGATCCAGGTGATTTGCGGGGCACGATTCCGATCAAGTATTTGCCCGGTATGCAAAAAGGCAGACCCAACCCAACCCAGCTCATCATCGATTCCCTTCCGGTGAGGGGACCTCGCCGCGCCACGTGAGCGTACGCTGCAAGGTCGCTGCTCTGGGCGTTCGGCGATAGCTCACCGCACGGGTTAACTGAGTCCCGAGTGTCCAGCGCGACACACGCAACCAAACACGTGCCTCTGGTGGTGCCGCCGCAATGACAGATGCGTATGCGACAGTCAGTCAGTCCGCCAGGCAGTCAGTGCTGCGACGTTTGTCTCCGGTCCCGATATTCGCCGCCGGTAAAAACCAAGGTCAAAAGGTGTGCCAGAGCCAGGCTCAGAACTGTGCCGAATCACCGAGCCTCACCGAGCGTAATGAATGCGTTTCGGGCCGACGCGCTCTGCAGACCACACGGTGCACACGTGAGGGTAGTAGAGCTTCGCTTCGATGCCTCTGGTCTCCAGACGTGGCCGCGATCGATTGTCGCGAGCACGTACCATCCACCTGCAGCCGGCCGGTCGGCCGGCACACGCCCTGCGGATTAGTTGGCCGACCGATTTCGGCCGGGCCGACCGGAGAAGACCCGGGCGGCACTCGATCGTCCGGAGAGATCAGCCGTGAAATTACACAACAATCGGATAAGCTGCGGTCTGGTCGTGTGCGCGCGCGCGCGCTCAGCCAAATGTAACGTCGACGTCGGGCTCGGTCCGGATTTGAATCTGGTGTGTTGGCATTCGGCCGGGCACGCTCTGTCTGGAGTGCGTTGTTTCGTTCCCAGTTCGTTTGGTCACAACCAGCTGGGGAAGAGACGGCGAAACTAACTCTAGGTAGGGATGGCCGGGGAATTGTGCTTCGGATTCTACCCGTTAGGTCACCATCGGTTAGGTCATCGTGTTGAGGGCTACTAATTGAGGCAAATCTTATTAGATCCCGCCACTGGTGCTAAGCCCCATTTACCGACGGGATCCGAGGCTTAACGGAGGATCTGGCTTCTGCCGTAATCCTTTCGGACCTGGTGGCCTGTCTGTTTTGTCAACTGGAGCCCGTAATCCGGTAATTCCGTTAAGGGACTCCTGGTCCTACGGCAGCACTGGACTGATGGCTGGATCCTGGTCCTGATTCTAGCTGCTTCCCGATACCCGATTTGTGGACTTCCACAGCAGCAGCAATTCCAGAGCTCGCCAACAGGACTCGCCACAAATAGGAACAAGGCGGACTTTCGGAACGGCTTACGGCTCACGGCTTAGGGAGAGGATATTTTCGGCTTGCTTACTACTGCACATTGGTGAATTGCTTAATTTCTTTCTGTATTCTCTTTCTTTCCTTCTATCTCTGGTCTGGTCGCTGGCCCTGCTTTATCTCTGGTTCAATCGATCGATCATCACGGCAAACGATCGGTATCGGGCTAGAATCGTTCAAAAGTAACAGACAAACAAATCGTTCCCGTTTCCAAGAGGCCAGAGCCCCAGGACGGAGTTGGGATGCCCCGCAACTTTGTGACAATAATCGGTCCACGACACACGCCCTTCGGAGTGCGGGCTTCAAAAAAGGGAAAAGGACCCCGGGCAGGCAGACGAAAATGAAGATGTACCGCAGCACGCCCGGTGGTGGAAAGATGCGGGAGATGCCCGCTATCAGATCCTGGGTCCTGATCCTGGGTGTGCCTGGATCCTTAGGTTTTCCTCTAACTGAGAGACTGATTTCCGTTGGCATTAAAATGCCAAAGCTACCGCGCTCCGCGCGTGTTTGCCAGAGAACCAGTGGATTCGTCGGAGAAGAAGTAGAAAACGTGGGCCCGTCGCGCGCGCGCGCACGCACAGCCTGCATTGTCTGCTCGTCCTTTTCCCGGAATTCCTTGGCCGACGTCCGGCCAAGCAGACGCGGGGCACGCGTCGCGTCGAGATCTCGTCCACGAAGGAAGCGACGGGACACGGGACCCAGATAGCATCGGGCGGTCCCGATCCCAAGTGGTGGCTATAAATTTGTCCTTTCCATAAACCCCGGCGACCGGTGATCCTGCGAAGGATCGGCCGCTCGGACGGAGGGTTTCGCTCTAGGATCTCGATGGATTCTTCTCGCACTTCTTGTTCTTCGGGTGTTGTCTCCTACATCATCATCATCATCATCCGCCGACGCATCCTGTACGGGGATGTCTGGTTTCTTCGGTCTCCTTCCAACGCGATGTAGATTCGTTCGGTGTCGAAGTCGGAGAGATTGGAATCGTAAACACGGCGTACAGGGAGGTGCAGCTGAATCGTTGGAAACTTGGGGTCCGGGACCGGTAATTGCAATTCGAGGTTCTGCACCACCGGCTACGCCGTGCGAGGGGTGCGCAGCGCTCCTGTAGTTCGTGGACTGCGTGGTTGGGGTTCGGGAGCTTCGAATCGAACCGGAGGTCCTCGCGGAAGGTCCTGGAACGTGGGTGCTCAGCCATTTCCGGCCGATCCCGGACAGATGTCCGTTGCGCCCGTTGGGCCAGCGAGATCCGGTCGTACGGGCCTTTTGCTCGATTCCTCAATTTCCCTCGTTCCCGGTATTCGAAGGGTGCTCCGCTCCGCGTGACGAAGTTTGCTGACGGGGAGGTCCCCACCGGGGCGGGGTGGATTGTTTGTTTGGGGTATAGCAACCAGATTCAATCACCATAGAAATCGGCTTCTTCCTTCTCCCGGGGCAGCCAGTTTCGTGAGGACCGGCAATCGTCGGTCCTTGTTTGCGGTTTTCCAACCAATTTCCGCAGTCTCTATGTCAGGCCGGAAGTACACAAACACACTCGGAACCTACACCCTCTCCGAGGAGAGGAGCGAGACCCCGAATGGTGTGCATTATTGTCTAGAGTTTCACCGACTTCCCGAGTAGCCCAGCTCCAAGCCGAAGATCCTTCGCGCTAAGTGTGTTCAGATGTTCGCCACCAAGTGTCCTGCCCAAGAGGAGTCCCACACATTCCACAGCTGGCCATTATCGCTGGCTGGCGGACTGTTGCGGATCGGAAGCGCTGCCACGTTAATGCTACCAATAAACACAGCCTCGCACAGGCTCGATGCATAGCCCTTGCCCCTGGCGGCGTTATACTTGGAAAAGTCTCACTGCAAAAGCGGAGCCGGAGCCTTCGAGGAAGTCACATCAGGAGATCAGGCCGGTAATTGGACACCGACGGGCACGAGCCCGAGCTTTGGTATTAGGTTGCACGCACAACTTCCCAATTCGGGCTCGTGGCCCGAATGTCGCAGAGTGTCTCATGCGCTCGGCCGAAGAGTTTACTGGTTTACGAAATCCATTATTTTCTCTCCGCGTGGATGGCTCTGGATCGGTCGATACCGCGCAAGGTATCGATCAAACAACCTCAGGTTTATGCTCGTTGTCAAGGAGACACTTCATAAAGTTGATACTGTCACTGCTAGTTACGCTGCAATTTCGAACAAATCGATTCTGTTCAGACATAATTAAAGTCGGGCATCGGGAGCTAAAGATGGGCCCTGAAATAGTTTTAAACCATTGCTGGTCAAAGCTGGATTCGAAAAGGATGCTCGATGTTTGAGATCGCCCAATGTCCAAACGGAACTGGTGGGACTGGAAAGGAATCGTTTATTATAAGTTGATTCTGTATGGCCAAACACTAACTTCGGACCTCTGCTCTCAACGATTGAATCGTTTGAAGCTAGCGATCCAGAGAGTTTTACGCCAATCCAAAACCAAAACTTCCAGGTGAGAGGCCTTATGAAGGCCATATTTGATGCAAATCGGACTCCCGGAAAGCATCTTAAACAAGGATTTGAATTTTGATGCAAAACTAATGGGAGTATCTATATCGACTGTCTCTTTCGGTGCACCGGAAGTTTCGACTTCTGGGCGCCGTTTCTTGAGGCACTGCACCAAGGGCGGGGCTGCTGAAACCTTTGCGGAGCATCTTCTTTCTCCACACCGTAAACCGTGTGGCGAGCGGTTTTGCGGTTTTTCATAGCCAACGTTGCCACACGGTAATTATTCGTCGCGTCGTAGACACCGTCTTGGCGGTGGTCAGGTCGTCGACTCGGCCCCCGCAACTGCAGCGTTTATTTAATCGAGTACTCCGGCTTCCGGTTTCGGGTTCGGGTTCTCTGTCGCTCCGTCCAATCCTTTGGCCCCCGTCGCAAAACGGCACAACGTCGCCGTTCGACTGTGAAGCGACCTCAACCTGCCTGCCCGGGTCTGGGTTGGGTAATTCAACCATGTAAATCAGCTGCATCACTGTAATTTACAGCCGGTGAGCCGGCGTAGTGTTTTTGCGCGTTCGATCTCAGAACTGCAGCTTACCCACCTGAACGGCTGCCTTCATTGCTTGACCGGCGTCTTTGGAGTGATATTATTTTTGAGGGAAAATTTTCAGCGCGAAACGAAAACAATACGCATTTTCTGCGTGAGCACCCACGGTCCGGTCCGGCTCGAGAGTCCGGCTTTTTCGGTGTTGATTTAAGGCAAGTGCGAGCGCCAAGCGAACTGTGACTGTTGTGCCGGGCGCCCTGGCGTTATTTGTGGTGCCATCTCGATGACTTAATCGTCTCGCTCGAGACGAGAGTGAAAGTGCCAAGCCATTGCCCGCGCAGCTAGTGGATAACATCTGGCTCCACTGTCTGTCTAGGGAGTAGCGCGAAAACGTCTAGCGTAAGAACGCGAAAGATGTTTCGAAATACGGCGATGAGAAGAATTTCTTTTGATCTAACAAAAATGAGTCAATGAGTCATTATGTGCGAATGATAGTTTTGCTGTACTTTGGGATCATTGCTACAGAAGAACAATTTTAACCATACATATTTTTGTCATGTGGTCCTTTCTGCAGTTAGGGATTTTTTTTAGTCCAGATTGTTTGGATTAAATTAAGTTGGGTCTTTTTAATTAAGACGCCAAGGTTCATGAATCGCATGTCCCTAAACTTTGATATCGAAAATCGATTGCTTTGATAAAATATCGTGAAATCTTCACCATTAAGACATGCTTATTTTGAATAATTTTAGAGTTCGAAGGACCAGGAAAAGCCACCCGCTTGTAGGATTCAAGGGAAAAAAAACAATGATTCTCTGCAAAATAATGCTGTTGTTGGATTTGTTTTTGGCCCTCATAAAGCAGATAATTTCAACTCCTCATAGCGCTAGGTGAGTCATGCCAAAAATTCATCGCTCACAGAGCACATTTTTCTCACAATAAGGGATGCTTCAAAACATGCCGATAGTACTTAGTTAGGCGCGGATTTTATTTGTTGAAAACAAGGAAAAACATTCTGTAAACTAACGTGGAATGCCACGTACAGAAGGAAGCTCTTTACCCTCTGATTTTGGTTTTGTTGAATATTTTTGGCGTATTGAAAATGGTTTACGAAACGAATTTTTACTATAAGATTATCAACTCGTTTTGGTGTTGATTTTTGCACTTTAACACTCATGTTAAGGACCATTCGAAGTTCTTCATTTTCGAGATTTTACGAGCGAAGAAACAGCACAAAATGTTTGTGAATTGTGCGCTGTGCGTTTCTAAGCCCCAATGTTGCACTTTGAACATGAAACAAAATCATGTTATTATTATTCATTAAAAACTGAATGCACTCTAGCTCTAGCAACGAAACGAAGCGTCCCGTAATCGTCGTAATCGTTTCCCTTACAACCACAACGTAATAAAAGTACGGCCCGCCTGGTTTCTTCTAAGATGCAAAAACAAACCTCAATGCCTAACGCTCAACATCTCCAAACAGTGATTCCAAAGCGAAAATATCACCCACATATATGTTCACATGTTATTCAAATGCTTGGTGCTCTCGGTACAGGATGCTTGCAGCTACAGGTTCTCATATGCCACCCGTCTTTCGGCAGCTCCTTTCTGGAGTTTTGTCTTGCGTTTTCTCTTGCGTCACGGGCTGCCACCATCTGCCGCCATCGCGCCGTCGAAACGTTTCGCGTATGGCACCGGCCAGCATCGCGGGGGAAACACGTGTTGCTTGCGGCGCAACACGTTTTGCGTGTCGCCTGTCGCCGGTTCCTCCGGGCCAATTTCGGGCTAACGGAGACGGAGCACCGGAGCACCAACACGGTTGCTTCAAATTTCCATTTTCGGGCGTGCGCCCATGTGTGAAGAAGTTTTTCCTTTCCTCGCGCCTTGCGCGCCTCGCGCTTACAGCGCGGTGTTTGGTTACGGCCGAGCCCCGCATGCGCATAACATCTGTCGCGAAGGGATGCTGATGCTTCTCTGGGGGAAAGATTTGGAAGACACTTTTTTCGTCCGCTTCAATCCAATGGCATTTCCTGGGCATCGCACGAAGTCAGAAGGGCAAGGCACGGCCACGGTCTGAGTTGGACTGAGTTTCTTCCTCAGAAGTCTCCTGTGGCCACCGAAAAAAAATGTCGTTAGGCAGTAGGGTATACGCGTTATTACATACAAAGGCGCACTTGCTCGTCCCGAGACTCGTCTGTCTCGGGTGGACTTTCGACTTGTGATCGAAGATTTCTGACGATCAGCCTCAAGCCTCACTTGACGTCCTTTTGCGCAAAAAGTGTTTGAATTGCCGAGCCGAGCGTCAAGAATAATTAGTTTTTCTGCCGATATGCCTGACCTCAATCCCCATTCTGGGCAATTCTCCGTGGGGAATGAGAATGCAGAGAGATGGGTAGAGCGCTGAAAACCAACAAGCAGATGCCGTAGCGTCCATGCGGGCCGAGCGGCTGCGTCAATAGGGCTGGGTGCGCGGTTTTTGGACCACATAAATGTTGGTCCATGTCTGCGATGCCGACCGCTTCCGCTCACGCATGAGCTCGGCATTCCGGCACCGGCACGTGCCGGCCGGTCCACAGAATGCCACTGTTTATGTTTTGGTCTACCCCAACAACGGCCGGCCGGCCGGCGAGCAAGTAAAACACAGCTTGGTCAGCAACGCCAGCTTGCTCGAGCTTGGAATAGGTCAGGGAATGACGTGGGCCCCGGAGCACGTGTCGGAGCGTGAGGTTTATTTTTAAACTCCGGCTGCCTGCCTGCTGCATCCAGTCCGGGCCCGGGTCCAGTTTCGGATCCATGCCGATTCTCCAGTTTCCGTCGGGGGATGGGCTGATGATTTGCTGGGATCTATCTTTGGATCCCTGGGGATCTTGGAATTTCATTTCTGGACGTGGATTTTCAATGCCATTACCAATGCCAGCATTGACCGATACCGATACTGCTCCGAACATCTGATGCTGGTGTGTTCTAGGATCCGCGGTCGACGTGTACCTGGTGACCTGGTGGAAACCGTAGCTACGGGCTACGTACGAGAAGCTCCAGAAGCTTGGGATTGGGATTTAGCTGGGAGCGAGAGAAGCTCGCCCTTAGTCTATCCTTAAAATGCGAAACGGGTCCCTAGTCCCCCTGGGTCTCTGGGAAAAAAGGCGAGCCAGACATCGGCCCTGGTCCTGGAACCCAGAACCCCGTAGGTTCTCCGTTCGTTCGATACAATAGAAGCGGCAGAAGCACGGAGAGAAAAAATGCATCGATCCCGCGTCGATCCAGATCACGGAAAGAAAGATTCGATTGATTCATCGATCGACCGGTTTCTTCCCCCGGGTTCTTCATCTCTTCAATCCACGGGCGCTTTGTTGCCGGAACGCCGTGCTCACGTCCTTCGCAGCGAAGGAGCAGGCGAAAGGAGACACCCGGAACCCATCACACGAGAACCGCATCGACGTGGCCGTGGTTTTATCTGCCGTGCGTGCTGCAGGCACCGCGCCAAGGATCAGGAATCCCGAAATCCGTGGTGCTGGACGTGGAATGTCTGGCGGCGCTCGTTTCCTTTCGTTTCTCTTGCTTCGCTTGTGCGTGTACCGCGGTAGCTCGGGCGCGCGCGCGACGCACGGCAAACGGACGCGGCAGAATGGCGGCAAAGGCTCAAGAGGCTTTGACTCCTTCGGAAAAAGGACACTTGAGAGTGCGGCAAAACGTTAGAAACTGGGACGCTGCCCTGGGACCCGAGAGTCCCCAGTGAGCTAGAGAGAGAGAGAGAGAGAGGAGAGACAATTGAGGACACTTGTGCGAAACCGTCGCGTGAAGGAGTTTTCTAGGCTGTAGCTCCAAGAGCTACAACACGGACCACGGACATGGAGCACGGGCGCTGGAGTATCTGGGCTGCCAATCTAGAGGATAACGAGAGCACAATCATAACGTGTAGGTGATCGGAAAAGAGGTCAGCGTTAAGGGTTATTCAATAATATTATTCGCTGCTGCTAGCCCAAAATTTTGTTCATTATGTTTATTTATTTATTTGTTATTGCTAAATAGTAAACGGGCACTTTGCTTAATTAGCAAAAAACCACTTTAAAAATACAAAAATACGGTCCGGACCGTTCTAAACTAAGATTAAAACAAAAAAACTTAACATATCAATTAGAACTAAAACTAATCACAACTGATTAAACGCAACGCAGAAGCTGGTAAGCTGGTATTTAAAGGAAAACATAGACGGCAGTAATACGGACGAAACATTGACCAAGAAGACATGAAAGCAAAAACATTACGACACTGATCAAGGAACATACTAGGTCTGCAAATTAATTCGTGCCGTTTTACAATAGATGGCATTTTTCACTAAATATTTAAAAAAATTATGAAAGCTAGTGCCATTACGCATCGAACGCAGTATGGTTTGTTTGGTCAAAGTGTAAACGAAACCTACCTTAAGCATCTGAAAATGTCGAGTTTTGTTCATGATAAACTTTTTTTGCGGGGAGTACTTCGCCTTTACTGCTTGCACGGCAGAACAAATGGGATGATATAATGGAAAGTTATTACAAGAATCTCAAACGGAAAAAAGGCCTGGATACAGCCTGGTCAACCAGGTCCATCGCAACAAAAGCGAAATATTCACTGCGCAAGGGTTATGCTGTGCATATGGTGGAATTTGAAAGGTGTGGTGTAGTCTGAGCTTTAAAATCTAATTAAATTATTGATGGACACTTCCATCGACACTAATTAACGTATTTGAAGCAAAGCTTTAGCCATAAAATGACGAGGATAGGATAAAAGACATGATAAGTTGATTTTTCAAAATGACAAGGATGATGAAAAGATTTTTCAAAATTTCAAAATGAAATCGAAATGACAAAATGACCTCACATCGCAAAACCGGTCAAAACCTTCCTCGAAAATATCAAAACCAATCTCTTTCGGACTAGTATTTGTTCCGTTGCATGAGGGAGAAAAAAGGGTCTCTGATTGGATCGCCTCTAAAGACGAGGAATTCTATCGTCATGGAATCGAGAAATTATCTGAAAGATGGCAGAAAATAGTAGTTAGCGACGGACAACACTTTCATAAAGGTTTGTCATACGTTTTGTTGTTGTAGTTAGGTCACAAATGTCGGTTAAAAACGGCACGAATTAATTTGTAGACCTAATATTAAAGTGAAGAAATGACGAGAAATTGTACACGTTGATACACACTTCACATGAACGTATGTGAAATGTTTCATTTCCATTTGGCAATTCAAGTCATTCAGCTATCGACGGGTCACAGTACTATTTTAGCATGGAAAAAAATCAAGTATCGTGCTCAGTGATTGAATTTTTATTTTTGAGAGCTTCGGAAGCAAAAGAAGTTTATGAACGAAAGTAGATTAAGACTATAAGGACTCCAGTTGGAACAGTAGAGAGATGGGTTGCTGAATTTAACAGGGTTGTTGATCCACGCCAAGAACGCCCTATTTACATATTTTTCGAAAGGATAAAGTGTATTTTGTGCGTTGACTCATCACTCTCGATGAGGCTTGGGTCTATCACCATGATCCTGAAGCAAAACGGCGAGGCTAAAGACTGGCGTGAACCTCTGGTTATTCGGCTCCGAAACGAGTTAGTGTCCAGTAAATCGACCAATAATCGGGTGTTAGGATCAGTTCATCTCTTTAACTCGAAATGTTTGAATATCGACATGTATTTGCCCGATTTAGCCCCCGATTGGCGACTTCCATGGCTGTTGCTGTGAGATCATAACGGCCGTCCAGAGGATTCCAGGAGTCCTGGCAGACACAAAGTTCTAACTAATAAAGTGTACTTCACAAATCACAAAACCTTGGTGTTTTTCTTATCGCACATCGCGCAAAACTTATCGAACAGCCCGGGCTCCGGACTCCGGACTCGGAACGCACACACGCTTGCGATTGCGCTTGCGTGAACCGTTCGGGGAGGGGACAACCCCTGTTCGATGGCGAAGCCGACTCGAGTCCTGGCGACGACCAGGACGACGAGGACGATAGAAATAATAACGAAAGTAAGTGCGGCACCAACGCAGACCCAAGAGGAGGGCCTGCGTTGCGTGCCTTTGTGATTGCGCTACGATCCCGGCTTTCCCTTCCCGGGCTCTCTGCTGTTTTCCCGTTTTTCTTGCGCTCTTTCGTCCGTTCCGTCCATTGTCACCCCACCCCACGAAGGATCACGTAGTCCTGGCGGTTCACGCGCAACCGGCCGCGTGTGACGCGAGCTCACCCTACTCACAAACCGGTGGTCGGTTGGTTGCTGCAAAAGCGGGCTTAAGGCCTCCACACACCGCCGACGTTAATAGCAGATCTACCGAAAGTTGCGATGCAAATCCGTGAGGACTTTGCCGACTTCATCCAACTTTATGGACGCTTAAAACTTAACTTGAACTAACTAATTGAACTTGAACTAAACTTAATATTTAATGTCATTTTAAACCCGACAGCAACAGAATGACTTTGTTTTATTTAAAAATAACATCAATTTTAATTACGTTCCGTTCGCAGTGTGCACAGGCCTTTACGAATAACCTCGAGGATCGAGCACACACACACATATATGTGTGCCCGGCAGGACATAAAGGACGTGAGCACACACACAAGGCGGCCGGGCGGCCCCTTGGCCCGGCCGTGCGCTTAATAATTATCCGTTATTTCTGCTTCGATCCAAACCATCCAGAGGGACCTATTGTGCTCGGAAGGATACCGGCGTGTGCGCGTGTGTGAGTGTGTGTGTGACAGGAAAGGTGCGCGCGCGCGCACACGCGAAGGGACAGCTGATTGTTGTCCTGGGGCCAGCGCCAGGTATTCGCCCGGAGCTCGCAGCGTTCGGTGTGTGTCTAGCCCTGGCTTTCTAGGGCGCTGGCAGGGGTTGGTGGGTGCCGCGGGGTGCGGTACGCAACCGTCTGTGGAGCCGCGCCTGTGGCACGCGACACGCAGTCAGAACGCCATCAGCCACGGTAACGACCGGACGGACTTGAATTGAATCGCGCGCGCGCCGTGTGTCCCTGTGCCAGGAGCAGCACCGAGAGGCTACTCGATGTAGCTCGCAGCGTTCCTGTGGCGGTGACTGTGACGAGAGATACCTGTGTGTTTGTGTGCGTGCGTTTGTGTCGGGCGGCGGAAACAAGTCTACCTGGAAGCCTGGAAGGCTCGGCAGCTATGTCGTCGATCAACGGCGGCGTGGATCCATCGATGCGGCGTGGCAGTCTGGTGACGTCACTCAACCCCACGCCCCAGCACAAGCGGGCCAAGCTGAAGGAGAACCCACCCCCCGGACTGGACCACCAGATGGTGGTGACCCCGACCTCCGGGCTGCTCCCGAAGCGGAAGCTCCCGCTCGGGAACTTCATGTCGGACAACATCATGCCGACGGTGACGGTGCCACGGCCCCGGAAGGAGTCACTGGTGGCCAGCGGGCGGAAGCGGTCCAGCGGGGGCGCCGGGGACCTCGTGGTGTCAGCGGTCGAGCGGCGCAACGCCCGCGAACGCAACCGGGTCCAGCAGGTCAACAATGGGTTCGCGGCGCTCCGCGAGCGCATCCCGGACGAGATAGCGGCGGCGTTCGAGGCGACGACGCCGCCGGTGACGGGCGGCCGGGGGATCCACAAGAAGCTCAGCAAGGTCGAAACGCTCCGGATGGCGGTCGAGTACATCAAGTGTCTGGAGCGTGTCCTGGCGGTCACCGGACGGTCCCCGCCGCCGCAGGACCACGATGGGCTGGAGCTGCCGGCGACTCCACCGCCGGAACCTTCGCCAGTCCACGGTCCACTGGTGCCACCGGCCAACTTCTTCCTCGCCATCAAACCTCGCCGGGCCATCCTCGCTGGACCCGATGCTGAGGACGCGGGGAGTGGCAAAGGGGGGCAGCTGGTGACGGCGCCACGCTTCGATCAGACGCAGATCACCATCATCAACGGGCACCAGTACATCCGCATCCCGGGGACCAACACGTTCCAGTTCCTCGACCCCGAGAGCCTCTACGGGGAGGACGTGGTGGGAGCTGGAACTGGAGAGTATAGCGACGGGGAGGACGAGGGGTCGTGCTCGAGCAACGTCGGGGATCTGCTGAGCGAGTCGTCCGCTATCGTCGCCCTGTCACCGCAGAGTAACTTCACGCTCGAGCCGGACACCGACTCGAAGCGGGACCTGGACCCATCCTGCTATCTCCACGTCGCTTGTCAGCCCACGGACGACTCACCGCCGGCCGGACAAGACGATGGTGAGCTGTTGGACCAACACCAGCACCAGTTCGATGCCGATCTGCTGCTGATCAAGTCCGAGCTGGAGTCCGACGCGGATGCCGATCTGGCGGACGATCCGGCGTTTCTCAGCTGGATCGAGGTGAACCAGCAGCTCCAACTGCAGCAGCAGCTCCAGCTCCAACACCAGCAGCAACATCTTCAACTGCACCCGCAAGCCATTCTCGAGTAGCTCGAATCGCTATCAAACTCGCGCCCTCAAAACTTCCCTCAACCCCCGGGTGTCCCGGAGCCCCCTGATGACACGTTATTGTAACATTATTTATTTGTAAAACTCGCGGCAGATAGGTGGAACCCAATAAAGTGTAGAAACCATGCAAAAAACGGAACGGTCCAGCCCTTTCCAGGTCCAGCCCTTTAGCCCTGATCGCAATCGTTCCGTCCTGACAGCTGACAGCCTTCAGATCTCAGCGGAATACAGACCTTCCAAGTTCAACAATAACCCCGGAACCGGAAGGCACTTTCTGACGTGGAGTTGACTCCGAGACGCTGGACCACGGCTGGAGTGGATTCCTGGGGAATCCTCAGCGTCTCTCTTGGGCGGGTCCCTGGTCCAGGAGTGCCACCCGGAAATCCCGGCCAAACCGGGTCAAACCGGGTGCTGTTATGCCGCAACGCAACCACGGCACAACGGCAGCTGAGCTTCCGGAGCTGAATTCCGGTCACTGGCTTCGGCACCCTTCCTGAACACAGCGAGACAGCCACTGAAGCGTGCCGTGTCCTTCCGCTCTGCAGTTAAGTTGCCGTTGTTCCTTCACTTCAACCCTACTCGGCTGGGGAGTGCGTAACTTTTTCCGCCACTTCCGGCCAGGCGCCAGGGGCGGTCCCGGGGGCCGCACCCGGGGCCACGTGTCACCCGGGCCGGGTGTTAGGGTCCTTGCAGCACACACGCACACCACCGAAGCACCGGACCCTTTCAAAAGGGGAAAAGTTTCAGCCCACTGGCGCTGAAATATTTCATTCTTTGGATGGAAACTTTGCGTTTTGCTATCGCGTGGCCATTGTTTCAATTAATTGGGTTGGGTCCAGTGGAACGCGTATAAAGCAACTGAACTGAGACAAGCTGGCTGTGGTCAGCTGTCCCGTAAGGTCCTTCAACGAGACCCTAAATCAACTCCGGAGATCGGTGCGAAAAGTGTCTGGCAGTGTGTGTCTGGCACACGCTCACTTCGGACAGATGTTTCTTTGCTGATCTCTCTGTTCCTTCCTCTTTTTCTATTTTTCTTTCTCTCTCTCTCTCTATCTCGCTCTCCCTTTTTTCTCTGAGACACACCGATACTCTCTCACTCGGTTGTTGTTATTACCTTTTGTGAGATTTAGAGGATAGCGCTTCGTTCGGTTGCTAAGTTCTGGGCTTCTGGAGAGAATCGAAACCGACCCGTCAACATGGACAAACAGGACAATATTCTGATGGCGAGTGTCATCGGGTCGTTGATGCGCAAACAGCTATGGATCAAGGTAGCTGCCGCGAAGGTCGGATACGTCCGACGCGATTTGATTGACGAAACATTCGCAAAAAGGCTCCCCGAGAGGCCAAACGTACTAAGTTTCGTCGTCAGGATTTCTTGTGACATTCTTGGGGAGCGTTTGTGCAGGCAACCAATCTCTAGGACCAACCATAAAAAACAGTAGTACAGGAATTTTTATTTTCTAGTTTAAAAAATATGAACTTTAAAACGCCACGTGAAAAATTAGGATTTTATTCAAGTACGCGGTGCGTTCAAACAGTTCTGATAATTTTGTATTTATGCGGGCTGCGTATATTAGATCTTCGATTTTTTGTGGCGTTATGTTGCCTCACTCATGTCACTCACGGTATGGTAACAATTTCGGCCAGTTTTAGTAATCAGTCAATTTTTGACAGTTGTTTTGCTTGGACGCATGTTTTTGGTTCATCTTCAATTTCTGTCTTTTGTGGCCTTTTATGTGTAGCCCCACAACAAAAAGTCTAACTGCCATCGGAGCGCACAAACGTCAGATCGTTTACGCTTCGTGTGGCCGGTTTAAAATATAAAACCGAAACGTTACACGTGATTACCGTTCTGTTTTTGGTCCTAGAAAACAGAATTCGAAAAGAAACAAATTGATTTCTGAATATGTTTTTTCTGTTGTTTTAGATTTTGATGTTGTACCAGCAAATAAGAACTTACATTATCTTCTGTTTGTAAACAAAGCGTTTGCTAACGGTCAGATCGGAAATTATATACCCAGTCTTATTGAAACCACATAGCTTCCATAAGTCTTTATCTTCAATTGAAGGCCAAACTAAAATGTCTCATCATCTAGCGGTATCGCATGGAGTTGACGGTAGTGATCCTCCCTTCGTCGTTTGCGAAAAATAAGGTCCTATGAGGGCGCCGTCAGCCAATAAAGCGCACAATACAGTCAGCTTTTCAGACTAGCACGGCCTCTCTTCAATCGATTGACGGTTTTGCAGTGCCCCAAATGCGGCAATTCTGGCTTGTCTGCGTAGCCGCCAAGTGAAAAGAATGCTTCGTCGCTAAAAAAGTATGAGCGTTTTTGGGCTGTTGCTCACGAACCCAAGTTTTGATAATTTAAACAAGCTGTTCTGTTGTTGAGCGATTAATTTTCTAAGATGGCAGACTTTCAACGAAAAGTTGAACACTCTGAGATATTCATTCACTCAGTTCACTTTACTATTCAGCCTTGTACTAAATCTCTTTCAGTCATTTGACGATTTTCTAATACGACATTTAAATTCAAATGTAGTTTAAATTTAGAAACGCCCCTGTTAATATACTAGTTGAAAGTGAAGAGTCTTTATACACTTTCAACATTCGTTCAAAAATTTCCTTTGTTTAAAAAACTATCAATCATCTCCGAAACTAGATTTTTCCGCTGTAATAAACACTGTGACACGTCGGTACTAAATGGTTTGTAAAAAACATCAAGTGGTCGATTGATATGATACTTGCCAAACGTTCATAGGAAGAGAGTGCCAATATAAAATTAAAAGATAAAGAGCAATTAGACTTAGCAGCGTTCTCTGTTCCGCTACCCGCCGAATACGTAGCTACGAACTTATTGAACAGCCCGAACACTTTGGCACAGCAGTTTCGAAATTGCAAAATGGATAACACTGTACGTGGCATTTGGCTTGTCACATGCTTCAATTGCCGCTCGTGGCCAGCAACCGACCTCTCTCCTATCACCTTCTTCTAGGATCCTCGGATCCTTCGCGGATCGCCGGGAACGATGCGCGCACGCGCCCGCGAAGCCTGCAAACATCGTGAGTGGGTGGAGGGGCAAGTGGTAGAGTAGGGAAGAAAGGTAGGACCACGCGGCGGCGCAGCGGAAGAGTGTGCCAGAAAGGCGCAAGCAGGAAGGGTGCCGACGGGCGCGCGCGCGCACTGAGCATATTTTTCCCTTTTTTCTCTTATGCTCATGAGCTGATGCTGTGTATGCTACCCAGCTACCTACCTACCTGTTGCTGGCTGCTGCTGCCGCTGCATTTATCGCGCGCTTCCTTTTCGGGTGCGCGCGCGCGCGCGCGAGCCTTTCTTCGGTGCGCGCCCCAATAACAACGATAATAGCAATGATATTAATAATAATAATAATAATAATAATACCATCACCACCAGCAAGGCAGCCGTAATGATAAGGCCGGGCTCTCTGCCCCGCCCGTGAGTGGATACAACCTCACCACCACCACCACCGCCTGACCGCCCCAAGCGGGCGCGGGAAAGGGCGAAAGCGAAAGATATTAATACGAAAGTGATAACCGCGGCGGCCACCGTGGCCGTCGGGGGCACGCGTGTCCGTCGTGCTGTTGGCGGGGGGGGAGGGGAGAGAAGGGCTTCGGGGTTACCGTGGCGGCGTGCTTCCCCCTCCCATCGGCCGGTTTTTTACGACCCGCCGCCGCCGCCGAAAATTGCGTGCCGAGTCGAAGTCGGTTCGCGCGGGGCCAATTTTGGGCCCGGCGTGCATCGGCGAGGGTAATTTTAATTTCCAAGCCCCTCTTCCCGTCCGTTGGCCGCATGTGTGTGAGAGAGAGAGAGAGAGCAGAGGGAACGAGGTCGCAGCCCATCATAACCATCACTTGTCGTCGGGTCGTCGTCGTCGTGTGGCGCGTTCCGCGACTCGCTGATAATAAACCCGCGGGTCCTGTGAACCCATCGCGAAGCGCAGGAGCGCAAAAGGAGCACACGAAAGCGTACGGTGAAACAGGGAGCGAAAGAAAGAATGAGTGTGTGTGTGTGTGTGTATGTGTGTGGGAGAGAGAGAGAGAGAAGGTAAGAAACGGAGCAGCAAAAGATAAGGCGCTCGCGCGCGCCCCGAAGAGCCCGAGAACGGCGCAGATAAATAAAAAAGAAACCTTTCTTCACGCAATCCGCGATAGATCGTAAATTGCGCCGGTCGACGGGGGGAGGGGCGGTGGGAGGGGGGGGTCGGACATTGCTTCGTTCATTAGATTTGTGGGCTCCTGGGCCCACAGACTTCGCGCGGCTTGCAATCGACTCAAAGAGCAGCACGAAAGTAAGAAACTCTCTCGGACTCCTTCCTTAGAATGGCGTGCGCGCGCGCGCTCTCGTGTATGTGTTTCTGTGTGTGTGGAGTGGTAAGGGTTACTTCACCACCCAAGAGGCAAGCAAACATCCTTCCCAATGGCAAACGCCACCAGCGGTGGCGTCGGATCTCCGGTGGCTGCAGTGTGAAAGGGTGACGAAAATAAACTACCATCCCCCCAAAACCCCCCTCCCCTCCCTCTCACACCCACTCCTATCCGTATCCTTTGCGTCCTGTGCGGGTTTGTTGGGGCAATAAACAATTAAACAGAATCTCCAGAGTGAGAGAGGTTTCGTCGCTTGATGGCGCGTTGTAGTCTTTCGTTTTCTACGGCCGGCTTCAAGCCACAGCCACAGTGAAAAGGGTTGTGGAAAAACGGTTTTCCACATTACACACGATCTCACTGTGAGCTCACCTTGTGTTTGCATCATTCTGCCTTCTCTCTCTCTCTCTCGCTCTCTCTCTCTTTCGCTCGGGCGCGATTATTCGAAAAAAGCGAGAGAAAAAAACATTATCTTAATGAAATTCAAAAACTGCTGCCCATCCCCCCAGGAATGGCTTTGTTGGCGCCACACAAGCACACGCACGCGTTTCATGTGGCAGCGTGTGTGGGTGTGTGAGGCGAACGCGGTGTGTGTCGCGCCCGCCCCAAACCGCCCCTCATCCGGTGCTGATTCCGGCGCCCTAACCTTAATCCTTTGCTCGTGACGTTGGGGTTTTGTTTAATGTTTTTTTTTTCGTTGCAAATTTTATGCTCTTTTGTCGTGTGTGTCTGGTATAGATTTTGAAACCATTTTTAGCCATGTTTAGCTGCACTTGGCTCAAGGATATCACAGTTGCCGACGGTTTCCAGTAGCACTTCAGTAACAGTCGCGCAGAGGTTGTAAAGATTGGTCGTAAAGATTGGAATCGACAGATTGCCGGTGGCCGGTGCTGTCGGGCTGGAATGCTAGGATTATGCTGTGCGTTGCTCGCTTCTCTGTTCGCTCCATTCGATTTAGCACACAGGCCACTGTCGTCATTCAGCACTCGCGTCTCTAGATGTGTAACTTTACGCCAATCACGAAACGGTTCCGGACCAGACTGAGGGATTTCTTTTTCGTAGCAATTCAATAATAAAGTTTGGACAATACAGAAACTTAGTTGACAAAAAATTGTGACTCGAACTTTTTGAGAATGGCAAAAATCCATTAATTTAAGTTCGAATTGTTGAAGCATTCACCGCATTCTCCAGATTTGGTCCGCAGCGACTTCCGTCTGTTTTCAGATCTCAATAAATCATGCATTGAAAGCGTTTCTCATCAAATGATGATGTGATAACAGCGCTCTGGAAGCAAGTTCTGTAGCTCTTCCACAGATTACTCACTTTGGGGATGGAATTCATAAATTAGAATCTCGTCTGTAAAATTAGGGATACGGTATACGAGGTGTGTTCAAAAAGTTCTGATAATTTTGTATTTGCGCGGACTGCTTATATTCGATTTTTTTGTGACGTTAGGTTGCTACACATGTCTGTGACTGATGGTGAATAGTTCGGCCATTTTGAGTAATCGGTCAATTTTTGACAACTGTTTGCTTGGACAAGATTTTTCTCATCGGCGATGCCGTCTTTATCTCCTAAATCGTATCGTACCGTTGTCCTTTCATGGCCTCTTTCAGTTTCCGGAATACGAAAAAGTCACAGGGGCCAGATCTAGAGAATATGGTAGCCTTGGCGTCATTACTGTGTTGTTTTGGCTAAAAATTCGAGCAGAAACCACGATGTGTTAGCAGGAGCGTGACAGCCAATTTTGGGATTCGCACAAATCCGGGCTTTTGTGACGGATTGCTTCGGGCAAATCGTGCATAACTTGCAGGAAATATTCCTTATTGACTGTTCCATGTTTTGGCAACAACTCACGATGCACCACGACCCTGAAATCGAAAAAAACTGTAAGCTAAACTGTTCACATTCGACCAAACGTGGCTTTTCGACGTTCACAACTTCTAGGCCCTCTGAAAAAAGCATCGATAAGCGCTGTTTTTGGTCTAAATAGCTTCACCATAAGCCACAGTCAACATTTCAATCGCGTCTTTGCCATCCATTTTTCGGAATAGACAAAAATCGCCGATGGGCCAAGACACAGTAAAAGAGCTGTGAAAAATTTACTAATTATTCAAAATGGGCGAAATTGTCACCATAAGTGAATGACATGAGTAGCAATATAACGCAAAAAAATCGAAAATCGTATTGATGTACAGGTAGATCATGTTCTGAATAAAGAAGTGTATTTCAAATCATAAAAATATGTTTTTCTAAACGATTATATGAACTTACGGCACAGCCTAGTGCAGTCTGAAGAAGCTTAATTCACCAAAGAAATAATTCAGCAAAGAACAAAATATTATTCTCACAGCGCATCGCAGGTTCCTTGCTATTCGGGAGCGTGTTCGTGCCGTGCCGAACGTTAGCTAGCTTTACAATTGGATTAAAGGATCTTCGAATACACTTTCGTCGCCATCTAGGTATCCTTTTGCTTTGTGTTTCCGGTTTTTTTGTTCTACAAATTGGGTAGGACCAAAGGACTACCGAGTTCCGGCGAAGCCACTAACCCACGTTCCGGCCTCGGCCGGTCCGGAACGAAAAGGTAGACCGAAAGCGACAAAGATCCGGTCCCGGTAAAAATTAATGTCCTTCCACAAATCCCGGTTTCCGTTCCCCGGCGGGGGGGTGGGCTAGGAAGGATTAAGAGTTAATCCTCCCCGTGGCAGGCGGCCAATGGAGCGGTTGTTCTTCGCCCTCCTACTCACTCCGTCGGTCTCCGGCTTCCGTTGCTCTCGCTGTTGCTGCCCTTTCCTTTCCGTCACCTTCGGCGAAAGGGCCCGGGATTTATGTTGTTTGTTGTTATTATTTTACCATTTTTTTTTGTCTTTCGGAAAAAAGAGAGCAACGCAGAGGACGCGCTGAAATTGCCCACACCCTGACACAATGGGGTCTGTAGTCAAAATAAAGGTTGTAAGCCTCCGCCGCGCCCAATCGTCGCCCGGAAGGGCCGAATGGTAGTCGCAACCCTGCCGACCGCTTCAAAGGATTCAAATTACATGCTTTGACTGGGTGGTTTTTGTGGATTGGTTTTCAGCCCGCCATCCAGCGAAATTGTGGGCGATGCTCAGGCTGCAACTGCAATTAGTGTATGCACGCTCCACTCCGTGTCGTAGGTCGGAGCGTAGCCAAGATTCCTGCTGTTGCTGTTTTAGTAACCGAACAGAAACAAACCAGATTTCTGAAATGGTAAGGGCCAAGAATCGCGATCCAGGATGCCAGGACGATGCAGCGGTCAATAGGAGTCGAAAGGATCGGGGAACGTAAGCCCATGGACGCTCAAACGATATGGTGACAAAGCTGTTAGGTCCCTTCAGGTTCAGGTTGTTATTACTTTTTTTATTTTATTTTTTGTTTTTATTTCACCTCAGCCCGCAGCTGACCAGGACATAACTCCCTGGGAGCGAGGTCCCTCTGTATGGTGTGTATTTTTCTGCGGGTGCTGAAAACGGTGCCACGCGATCCGCGCGTGGTCCTCCATCACTTGCCGCGTGGTCGCGTGGATACGCGGCAAAGACACCAGAGTGGGAAAGAGAGAGAGAGAGAGACTAGAGGAAAAAAATGAGAGAGAAAGTGGGAAGAAAAAACTCACGATAAGTGTGCCCGGCTCGTGTGACTTGCGGGCTTACAGCGTGGATCTCGCGGGGATTTGTTTTCGTGGCCCGCGCCCCCCCATCGAAGCGTTCGTCCTGCTGCCTACGTTACAACCCCCTCAGCGTGGAGCAGAGACGCTTAGTAACACCAAAAACTCCTTTAGCTACCGAAGTTCTACGCACAGTACGCACGCGTGTAATGCATTCCGAAATGAGCAGAGCATACACGGGCGCACGCGCGAGAGCCCGCACGCGTGCCCGCCGAGGATCTGCGGGCAGGTGTCTGTCGAGTCGTCGCGCCTTTTTCCTTCGTTCGGTTCGCGTGCCGCTCGCGACTCGCGTAGATTTCACTACGCTAGGCACACATACACGCTAAGGAAGCGCGAGTTCTTCGCGCGGCAAGCGCTTCCTTTCACCGCGCAAGAAGCAAGAAATTGCGCTCGCCGTAAAATCAAAAGAGTCTCGCGGGCCGCAAGCGACGAACCCGAAGCCGACCGACCGTGCAGCTGGGCCCTCCGCTGCGCCTGCGTTTTCTCCCGCGCGCCATTGCGCGTTCGCATCCTTCGCATCCCTCCCCGCCGGGGCACACGCCCGGGAACCCCGGTTGCGTGCAGGTGTACGCCCCGAAAGCCAAGCCATTTGATTGGACCGTGACACGGTACACCCAGGCCCGTACAGCTGGCCTGGGCCCTGTGCCCGGGCCCCAGGTGCAGGGCGGACGGGCAGGGTGTGTGTGGGACAGGTGTGACAGGGCTGCTCGGGACTCGGGGGAAGAGAACAGGCGGGCACAAAGCGGGGCCCGGGAAAAGGATCGCCTTGCGCGCGTACGTTCGGACGGCCGCAGTCCCGCAGATCTTGTCACTCTCCACGCCTGATCGATTCGGGACGATAAAACCCCCGAACCTTCTGCCCCGCCGAAGCGAAGAGCCAAATTAACGTCGCACTCCTCCTCCTCCTTCTCCTTTTGTTCTTCTTCTTCGTCCTCTTCTTTGGCCCAAGGGGCCCACGCGACCCGACCCGGACTAAACAAACGAACAATAGAGAGAGAGAGAGAGAGAGTCCCCGGAGGATCCAGAAACGAGGGCCACGGGAATCCTGTCTCCCGAGAGGACCTTATTTGTATTGTTTCAATCGGGCTCTCTCGTTCTTTCTCGTCTTCCATTCATCGCCTATAGTTTGACGGGCGTGCGCACGATCTAAACAACAAGAAAAAACATAGTTCACATTGCGGTAGTCGGTGGCCCGAGTGGGCCCGGTGAGCGTTAATCCTTTCTGTGCCATCAAACACGGAACGCCACCGCCACGGCACAATCATGGAGAGCATAGCGTAGGTTTTTGGGTCATGCGCCCCCGTAAACGTGGAGAAAGAGCGAAGAAATCCCCGGCAGCTTCCGCAGCACGTTCGGTGCGGGATGCGAGATTCGAGCAAAAATAAAGCCAGCGATCCTGGATCAAGGATACGCGGCAAGCCGTGAAGGTAACCGAAGGTGTATATGTTTCTAATCCCCTGGTGCCATATTGTCAGCACGCAGGCTGACATCCCAAAAAGGCTGATGGCGCGGCGCGAACTTTGCCCAGGACTCTGAGGCCCTTTGTGGCCACACTGATTTTGGGCACAATGGGTACGCCGAAACCCGAGCCTGCCGATCAGACTGTTCCCAGCTTTGGCGACCATATGGCCCCTTTCCCATCGGAAAGGGTTACGGAAAGGGCGCACGTCCAGCAGGCCCGGCGACAACCCCGTCGGCCCCTTCAATGAACGAATCGCTTCGGAAAAAGGGAGCCGAAAGCCCACACGCTAGATGGCCAAACACCGACCAGTCACCCCGACCCTCCGAAAGGGACTCACCGTTTTTTTTTTTTCATAAGGGATGGCCTGCAAAAGGAGTACGTAGATGATGAGGGAAAAAAAGGGCACAAAATCAACAGCCAAATTCAGTCGGGTGACAGATGAGCAATGACGAGGCGAACGCTTCGAGTCGATTCATGTCCGCTGTTCGTTGTCCTCGGTGTTTGCTCAGTACACTCGAGGCCAGTTCCTGGAACGCTAAACGGATGCTGCTGCCGTTGCTGCAGGAAATAGGATTAGTAGAGGCGAAAGATCAGCTCCACAACAGAGATTACAGCAGTTATACGTTTTAATTGAGTAGCCGTTTTTTCCGGGAACCAATTCGGCGTAGGCCCCCGATTGGCAGCACCCTTGCGTGGGTTGCGACGCAATAAGAAGCTGAGAATGATCGGCTCTCGCCGATAGTGGCGGCTGGTTTATGGTCCGGTGCGGACAGGTCCGTTAGTGCTCCGGTTGCTGGTGACGGGATCCGTAGTTGCGCCCTCGCGGTGAGGCTTTTGCATTTTGTAGAAAAACAAAAACTAAAAACTTGTAAATAAAACGTACGTCAGGTGGTTTAATAAGTTTGGCGGTTGCGATGAGAAAAAGTACAATTTTATGGTTTCAAACACATGGTTATTATTCAGAATATTGGTTTCCTTGAACATCAACACCTTTGTGCTGTAGTGAGAATCCTGATGGACAGCTGATTTGACCTCACAGCATTTTGCTTTCCACACGAGAATTATCGAAAATCTCTGTCAGACACTCGGCGATTTTTTCCAATTCCTAATATCCTGTAATAATATTTTGTACGATTTTAGGTGCTGTTGCTGGTTGCTGGACGTCCTTAACGCGACGATCGCCTTCAAGGCTTGTACGACTCCGTCTAGCTTCAACAGCCCAGCTTTCTACCGTAATAATTGAAGGCGAAGAGTCCTTATGTGCTTTCGACATTTGTTCACAAATCGTTCCTTTCCGTTCCAAAAGTAAAAATTCCATCTCTGCGCACGATACTTGATTTTTCCATCGCCAACATGCCGTGTCAAAATTTAAAAAATATGTTAGTAGCAGCGCCCTTTGCCATTAATTAGTATCACATACGTTTTGACTATGCAAATGGTTGGTCAGAGATCATAGGGACCAAGAAGAAAAAGAAAGAGAAAAAGAGAGAGAGAGAGAAAGAGAGGAAGAAAGAGAATGGAAACACAATCCCCAACCCAACACGGCGTTATTAAGGGGGGCGAAATATTAAAAGAAAAGACCGAAAGAAGACGGCGGATCATCAAAAACGGACGTCTAGCTACGCGACATTCTCTTTGCCAGCAGGAAGCCCCAGGAAAGCAGGAAGCGAACGAGGAAGGAAAACCAACAACAAACCACGCCATGGAGCAGGAGAAGGACATCCATCTCGACACGATAGGACCTCTTCTTCCTCGCGACTTTCTGTGACTCGCGGGATATCCGCGTCGTAGCGTTGAAGGATATTAGTCTTCAGGCGTGCCTTTGCGGCTAGTCCCCGGACCCTATCAGTTCCGATCCCGATCTTTTCGCGGCGGTCTGGAAAATTGCCGGTCGAAGAAACGGAAGAAGTACACGGAGTTGGACAAGACGGAAACGAAGTTGGAAGTACAGTGCAGTGGATTCCTTGCTCGAAAGATCGGCAAATAATCTTGCACAGTCCGGTCGGTATTGTTCCCGGGGAACCGCAATGCTGGGCTTCGTTGTTCCGTTTCCCTTTCGTTCCGTTCCTGGGATCTCCTGGTCTTTGCAACTTGTTTCTTGGCTATCTCAGGCTTACAGGGCCGACGTGAATGCGACGTGAAAACGCACTGTCTTCCGGTCGGCAAATCCGGGACCGTCACGCTCACTCCTGGTGCTTGCTCTCGCTCTCGCTGGCGACCTCACGACGGAGTTATTAGAAGAAGCGATGGCTCAGGATGAAGAATGGGCACAAGAGTTTTTACGTCGCACGACGCACCAGCAAGAACAAGAAGAGGAGGAGTCCGGCGAATCGTCCGATCCAATTTTAAGAAATAAATCTCTGCCCCCGGCCAAAGTCAGCCTGTGGAGAAGATCGCAAACGAATCGGGGAACAGCAACGCAAGCAAGGACCCCCTTCTGCGCCTCGCGAGACTGAGCAAATGAATGGCAGGAAAATACCAAAAGCAAAACCCAAAAAAAACAATAAGCAAAGCTACTACAATAAATCGAGGAACATCCAGGCCGAAGTCCCCGATACACGGAAGCTGCACTTCCTTCCGTGTTCCAGTTCCGAGCTGTTTTCGGGTGCATGGGGGCATGTGGTGGAGGTGTGGCGACCCGAACGGAAGGCCAAGGAGTGGAAGGAATTTGCATTTTCAGACTTCCACTCCCTTTGAGTTGGCCATGCGAAGCCGGAGTCTCCGAAGACAGCCGCCGTTAGGCTTCTTCGTGCTGTCCTTAACCTTGCGTTGCGTTGTTCGCGTGCCGGCTTTGTATTTCCGCCCAATCGCACCACGCTTCCTTGGCGTAAACGCTGCGCAACCGGAAGAGGCCGTTGCGAATTACAAGTGAAGCAGAGTTCCCGAATAGCGGAAGCCAATTTTTTATGCCCAATCACAATGACAAGTGGCAAGTCTGTGGCATGGGGTAGGTCCGGGCGTCTTTCCTTCTTCCGCTGTATTCCTCCTAAACATAATGTCCCAATGGGCACGGGCTTGGGTGCATGGGATCTCCATGACTGTGTCTGGGGCTTACTCAGACCGAAAGGCTAGCAGATTGACAATTGACTTAACGGTGAAGTGTGCCACTCGATTCACGGGCTTAGAATCCGCATCTTACCACACTTTTCCTGAATAACCATGACCAACGTCACCAACGTCTGGTCTTCTTCAGGACTTGAAGTCTACGTGAAGTGCAGCTAAATCCTGGCCTAGCATAGAGACACTATCTAACACTCTGATGTAGCGCAGGCTTACGCCTCGACCACAGTATGAGTTTTCTCTACAAGTTTTTTGATATGCTAGCGTCCACACTAGAAGCTTTTGCGCGAAAAATTCCGTGAGCTCCAATGAGTGAAATGACAGTTCGTTTGTTTATGCTTAAATTTTTCGGTTTCCTTTCCTTCTCCTTCTATGGCCATTTATGTCCAAATTTGATCCGCTGTCGAAAAACTAGCCATATTTTTGGAAAGCAATAAAAATTTGCCGAAATTTGCCGTAAACTGTCAAATGGAAAAAAATACCCCCGAAACGAGAAAATATCCCGTAAACATAAGGCGCTCAAAAGCAACTCAAAGTAACTCACGGAACTCTAGCAAAAGATTAATAGTTTCTTGGCCTGCCATACATTTTTTCCAAGTTTCTCATAGTGTGGCCCCCGGGTTACGGCCACGCAATCTTGGTCTACAGATGAACTCAACAACAAGACCGACTTCATGGTTCATGGGAATAATATTTCAATGTAACTGTGGTTTGTGGACGAACTCCTGGATCACGCCTGGATTTCTGCGGCACTTATCTGCTGTCCGGCAACAATGCTGTTCAATCTCTGTTGCTTTCTGTAACGTTGTATCTTTACGAGCGCTATCGATTACTCCAGCTCAACCGGGGAGTTATCTGCCTCACAGGTAATTTCTGTTGTTAGTTGTCAGTATTCAGTTATTTTCAAACCTTATCAAAACCCAGTGTCAAGTCTCAAGAACATATACTTCTTGACGCAATCTTTTAATCTCTTGTAAATCAGCAAGCTGTCTCCGATCTAGCATTGAAGAATCGGGTGTCAGACTTCACAGTTAAAGTCGGCCTTTATAATTAAACTTCAGAAGTATTCGGACGAAAAATTTAGTTTCCATCAAGGTGTTGGGTGATTGGTGCTTTTTCGGTTGCCACAAAAGAAGCAAAAACCAACCCAAAATGGATTGGATATCCTTGAGGAAGGGGACCGCACAGACTGCGAAGGTGTTAAGTGTTTTCCAATTGAGCATTTCAGGTGCCCATCATCATCGTCATCGTACCCCAGAGTGTCCTGAAGGCCTGGTGTCTCCCGAAAGTGGTGCGTAGCAGGATTGGTTTCACCTTAAATTGCGATCTAATGATTTTAATTGCTTGCCGATCGGGTTTCGGAATGGGAACGGGGTCGTCCCAACCCATCACCACATCAGCTAGCGCGGCTAAAAAGAGACAGAGAGAGAGAGAGAGAGAGAGAGAGAGAGAGAGAGAGGGGGGGGGAAAGAGGATAGGCCAAAGCATAACCCGGGATGTTCCAGGAACGCATTGGCACCCTTCACCGAAACAGTTTTCGCAATCCCTTGGGCCCTATTCGGGCCTTATTTTATTATTATTTGGGCCCCTTTCGGGCCCTTCAGGACCTCTACGCAGACTGTGCGCGATTTGCCACTCCTACACACACGCGCACATTACGAGAAACGTTTCGGGGGTTTGTTGCTTCTCGTTGGCATTTTTGTGTTAAGGATGTTTTCGACGACTCTCTCTCTCTCTCTCTCTCTGGTTCGATTTTGAACGATGTGTAGGGTGTAAAAAAAACGCTCAGATGAACGGTGGGTTTTAATTGCACTTGGAATCGGCAGCGAATCCTTGGGCTCCCGAAGGATAATCCGCTGGGGCGCTCCTGGCAAGTCTTTTCTCCGCTCAGTCCGGCCTTAATCAGGACTCATGTGCCAAAAAACGCCAGGCCTGATCGAAGAGCGACAGGAGTTTGGGCAGGATCGAGATCGATCGAGAGAAAATTAAACGTCGAATCGAACGCAGATCTTTCGACGGCGCATGATGTGAACAGAAAAACAAAAATGGAACATTAGATAAATAGGCGCACGGCGTTCCACGGGCGTGCCACGTCACGGTCACGCAACCAACCTTTTCGGCAGAAAGCCCCGGAAAAAAAATGTAGAGAAAATGAAATGAAAACAGTGGAGTGAAGTCAATTAAAAGCCATTTACACGACCCGTTTAGTCCCGAATCCCAGGGGTGGAATCATAAACACACCGGAGCATTGTTTTGGGCTCGGCATTGTTTCAGCGTGCAGCTCACGCAAGGCAAACGCAAGGAATGGTTCGAAAGGATCCACATCACATTCCGGAAAAAAAGGGTCGGTCGGTACCAGAAAAACGGAATCTTTTTTTCTCCGCGATCGTTCGCCGATCCAGGCAACATCCTTTCGGTAGCGTTTCCACTGAGAGGGTTGCGGCGGAGAGCGGGGAAGAGGTTGGTCCGTTACCCCGAGGGCCGTTACGGCCGTATCATCATTTAACTGCGATCTCCGCCTACCGTGGCTCCTGGCCGCGCCTGGAGCGGCGGGCGAATCCTTCTTCCCGGGAGTTTCTCCGATTAATTATCCTTGTACCGAATGGCACACACACGCACACGGGCACATGGGCACACACCTGGCCTGGGACGTGACGTCGGAGAAGTTACGTCAGTTACCGATCGGCGGAATGTAGCCTCGGGCGAGCCTCGGCCGGTAATTGGAAAAATTAGAAAACATGATTCAAATATTTTTATTGCTTCATTAAACCACCACCCGAGGGGTGTGGGGAAAGCTCGGGGAGCAGGGGCAACAATGGAACGCGGTCCTGGGACAGCAGAGCCTGGGTGGACCGGAGGACTGCTCTGTCCGTTAATGGGCCCGAGAAATTGATCCGGTGTCCGCGGCACGGAGTGTCCTTGATCGAGCTTTTCCCGACTCGGGACCGAAATGGATCGCTAGATAAATAGAAAATGACAGCGAGGTGATGATGGATCTGGATCCCTTGATCGAAATTAATCGAGCTCACCAAACGAACGGACCACCAGCGAGTCCCATTGTCGGCCCTATCTCTTGGAAGTGCCCCTCGATTACCGAGGACGACCCGATCGAATGTCACGGACCGGCCAAGACAAGGGGTTAGGCGTTTCGGAATCTTCAGAAGAGTACACTGCATCCTGAGCCCGAGTTTCGGCCGCTCGCTTAATGTTTTCGATCATAGCATCACCATCGGTCGAATTCCGTTCTTTATCAGGATCACTTAGCTCCGACTTGGCAGGGGAAGGCCCAAAGTCACGGCCGATCCAGGACCAACCGAGCAAGGACGCAAAGGACGTTCTTGTTCCTCCTGGGCTCTCGTCCTTGCTCGGATGCCGGTAAAGTGAAATGGGTTTCTCGAGGATCAAGGCTCTGGAAGGCCGGGGTTCCGAATGTACCCCGGACTCGCAAGGACGGACGCCGCTATTCAGGTGGTAAACGTCGCCAATTTTTGTGCGAGTCCTGTTCTCGTCCTGCGCAGGTGTTCTTTCCGAAGCCATTCGGTCTGACCGGGGTCGAAGCTATCGAAAGAGAGAGGGAGAGCGAGAGTCTTACCATTTTGGCCATCGATTTCCAGCTCGGAAAGGACTACGACCTCTGGCAAAACTTGCACACACATACACATGGTGGTCCTGAAGTCCATCCAATCTGTCTTCCAAGCTTTTCAAATTTTCAGGAGAAGATAATGAGTTCGATATACGTGGGGAGCCTAATTGACTGCTCGGGGCCAAGAAACATTCAGGGCTTAGTCCGGGAAAACCATCAACCTCGTTTGGAAAAACAAGACGAACAATTCTGTCGGTGTGGGAGGAATTACAGATGCTCCCATTATCCTTAAATTAAATCTATAGCTGGCTGGTGGCACATACTTTTAATAAAATAGAGGACCAAGTCTAAACCGGACGTAACGATAATGGGACGTGAAGCACGACCCAAATGTTTTTTTTCTTCACCCTATAGTAATAGTCCTATGCCCTATGTAATGCAATGTTTCTGTTTCCTGATGTTAAACACCGCAGGCATCGGCATTTGGCATCGTCCTTGCATCATCCGAAGATGTTGACGCTCGGGAAATACCAGGAAATACCGCGCGGTTCGTTTGTTTCCTTTCGATCTGAACCCCCGTGACTACCGTGAAACCAGTGGCTCGCCAGAGTGGTCCGATGTCCTTTTTGAAGGCGGCGGCGGCGGCCCAAACAACAGCAACATCAAACATCCAGCAGCAGCACGTGGGCGAAAGGATACCGCTCAGGGAGCGAAGTCAGCATCGTCGTCGTCGTCGTCACCGAAAAAAAAAACAATGGCAACAAAGGGACACGCAGCGCACGCTCCGCTCCCGTCGAGCCACCGGACACCGACCGGAGCCAGGACGCACAAAAGGACGCTCAATCGACGAACAATGCCCCAACGGGAACAGCGTCACGGGAATTGCAGGCGAAAGTCGAACCGGGGGCGCGCGCGCGTCCATTCGTTTCTTGTTTGCGATCCATCAAGGACAATGGCGGGCAACAAAGGGCGAATCTACAAAATCCATACAGCCCCGACAGGACACCCGCGGTGGGTGTCCTGTCGGGGCCGGTTGACCACTGAATCCACTGCTTTTTTCACGCCCCGCTCAGCCCCGGTTTTTCTCGGTCTCGGTGGTGATTTTATTTCCATTTCAGCGCATGCGACTGCGCCCGATCCTGCAGGGCACTATTGTTCTCCACACTATTACGCCAGCAGAGCACCCAGCCTTCAATACGGGCAGTTAAGCGGAACCGGTAGGCACCTGGCTCCTAACGAGCCAGGACCTGAAGTCTGGTGGAAGGACCTTCTGAAGGAACAGCCTTTGCCGACGAAGCACTCCCGGGGGGCGTGGGCACCTGTGGGAGCTATGGAATGCGCTATGCTACGCTCCGAGACGCTCCGTCGCAATCCGAATCCGTTCTCCGTTCCGTTGGCGATAATACTGAATTGTTCATAATATTCGAAGCCTCGATGGGAAAACAAATTTTTATGGTTTGAAATACACTTTATTATTCCGTATGGCCTTCCTGAACGTCAATACACTTGTTCCAAGGAGACTCGAATTTATAAATTACGTCCCTGAAGAGGAAAACGGGAAGGAAGAAGGAAGAGAAAAACAAAAATTCATGGATTTCCAGTACGATATCCCGTACTTTTTCTACGATTTCGAATGTGTTGTGTTTATTAGTACGACATATTAGTCCTGTGAGTCGCCTTGAAGGCTAGTACGACCACGTTTAAACTCAGAAACATCCCTTTTTATTTTCTAATTGAAGGCGAAATGAACCTTGAATGAAGTTTATACACTATCAACATTCGTCCATAATTTTCCTTTGCTTTTAAACCCACCAAAAATAAAAATTCAATCACTGCGGCTGATACTTGATTTTTCCATTATAAAAAGAAATACTGCGTCGATACTAAGTTGGGCCCTAGCCACGCATATCACCCATACCCTGCCTGCCCATCCCTGCCCTCGTCCTCGCCTCGCTCAGCTTGGGGAATCGCGCGTGTGTCCGAAATCCACGAAAAGTTCGCACCAGAGCCAGAACCAGGGCCGGCCAGTGTGAATCCTTCGCCACATTTGGCCCGTACGCCCCCCGTTAGCAGGGCAAAACAAACATATCATTATCCTTCCCGATCGTATTGGGCCGGATTGGTCGGCAAGCTCTTCTACTCTTCGTGTCTGATGTCGCTGGGACCCAAAACCCAAGGCGCGAACTCAGCTGATGCTGGCTCATGCTAATTGCTAAGGAAGCCGCTGCTGGGCCGCCGGAACCGGAGCCCAGCATTTTATTTATGCCCTGCCGTTCCGCCTTGAGTCCTGGGGAGCTGCCGAAGTCCTGGTGCAACTAATGATGATAATGCGCTGATGCGTTGATAAAAACCGGGGCGCGTCCATCAGGCGGTCTGGGTTCCTGGAAAGTCCTGCGGCCTTAATCTCCCGCCGCTCGATAAGGTCCCGACGCGTTTTGACGGGGCTGACGGAATGAATCGCCCTAGTAATTTATATCTGTTCCATTCTCCCGGAGGCTCCTGTCGGCCTCGCCGTTTGTTGGCCGTCGGGAGCGCGATCTGAGCAAACAAACCTTTTCCATTTTCTAGCGGGAGCAAACGTGGAGCTTTCAGAGTTGGAACCGAAATATGGTGAAAAACCCGGCCCTTTATAATTATGTTGGCATGGGCGTGCTGCTGTCGCCGCCCGCGGAACGGACCGAAACGATGGTGCAAACAAACCGATAACGGAAGCTAACAATTTGCTGCCATCACCAGCGCCAGCACCATCGGCAACCGGCGTGTATGCAGATTTTGCAACCCGCTCCTTCCGGGAAAGAAGCCAGCAAAATACGCTGGTCAGTCGCTCTGGGTATAGAGGAACGCTTTTCGAGTTTGAATGCATGCAACAACATTATTTATTTATTGATTTATCGTTTCACTTATTTCGTGTTTGTTTTGCATTCATTCATTTATTAGAGTTCTGTACGAAATATCAAGTCAACGATTCGAATATTTTTTATTTCTATGTTGGCACCGACTATCAACAACAACTCTGTGTTCAAATTATACGTCAAAATATTACTCAAAGAGTCAGATAAACAAAAAGTTTAAGTTAAAATAAATAAGTTAAAGTAAAATAAAGCTTTAAAATAATAAATAATAAAAAGACAAATAAGTTTTTCATATGTCCCAGTTCTTTGCAAACGAAATTGTTTAGAACAATAAATTTGATGAATCAACCTTTCAAATAAATGATTAACCATCGAAAAATCATCAATTGACAGTCTTGCTGCTCTTGTTGGAAGCGACCGTAAGGATCAGTGGATTTTGAGTGACCCTTTTCGTGGCCTCAGAAAAATGAATTTGGGTCGGTTTGTTGCCTAAAACGTGATCACATGATTCGTGATTTCATTTTCTCCCGGACCCAAACCCGGAGTACAAATTGCAGTTAATGGACCCAAACCGACCGAAGCGCAACTCCCACCGCGGTTCGTCGCTCCGTCGCCCGTTGGAGTCTTTCGTGTGCCGCTGTCGTGTGGAGCCGTGCCCCTGAAACGACGTGTCTAATGCAAAAGTGCAAACGTGCAAAGGCAGCTAAAGTGTCGGCGAGCAATAATCATTAGGATTGGTGTTTTTTGTTTTTGGGTTTGGGCTTTGTTCGTTTTGAGATGGATGCCGATTTAAATGAGGCCCCCGTGCCCTTTCCGTATGTTTTCCTTTTTTTTTGTTTTCCTGTTTTCCTCCCAGACTTGGCTTGGGCAGTCAACTGCATCCTGCAAACATGATTTGCATTCGTCTTCGGTCCGGTGGTTAAGGTGTAGTTCACACGCGTTTGGCGTTTTCCAGCGACCGCTGAGCTCCTGCTGACGAAAATTAAATTAAATTTACGAGCTGGCAACATACACCCAGGCACACGGGCGCGCGTTTTGGGTTCCAACAACTCCATCGTGTAGCTTTGGCCAATATTTACAGGATTTTTGTACAGGGCCGTCCGTCGCGTGTTCCAAATATTTGAGTGGCCAGTTCCGTTCGGTCACCGTTTTTTGGTTTTTGTTTCACTGTCGTTTGTTGAATTCTGTTCGGAGGTTCTGATGACGTTCGACACATCATCGTCGTCGTTTTTGGAGGCGTTGCGCTATGAAGGGAAAGCCAAACTCCCCCACCATAACGCGAAAGCTATATTATACAGTACTCGAAATAATTATCAATCTTCAGGGGTAGCGACAAGTAAAACAACAACGTTGCAGAAAGTAACAGAGATGAACGTTGGCACCGTCGGCAGACCGAGACTGGCTTGGCCGTTGTAATTTCCGGATACGAATAAGAATCATGACATGACATGAAGCTTAGAGAACCTTCTAGGACCAACATTATCCAGCAAATCATGTTCAATTTTGTTTTATAAATTTGGGAGATAAAACGTGATTTTAACGTGTTTGGGATGATATTTAACCCCGGAAGGGCTAAGAAAGTTACGGCAAAGCCAAAGACGGCGCGGCGCATACAGATGAGCTTTTCGATCGCTCTCCGATGGGTGTCTCTCTCCCTGTCTCTCTTTTTCTGTCTATCTCTTTCTATCCTAACCCAGCGTTTTCTTTACACGACGCTCGGCAATTCCGGGCCGGGGGTGGCTCATTAGTTGCTGTGTGCGATTCACGCTTCCAACCGCGCTGGTTTTTCGGGGGTTTGTTTGCTGTTGCGCTTAATGCAAATCAACCGCAAAGGAAGGAGACCGACACGCGCACACGTAACCGGGTCGTGTGCTTTTTTATTTTCGTGTACTGAAATTTATTGCATCTCTCGTAGCACCCAGCACCGAAGCACGTAAGCGCGGAAAGGGCGCACTTGACGCGCGACGACAACCGTGTGAACCACGCAAGTGGCCCCCGGGTGTGGGGTGACAATTTGATCGATCGATCGATCATGCCGTGGTCATCCTTGTCGCACCGACATGCCACATCGTCAGGGATTCCACGCCAAGTACGTGGCAGTGGCAGTGCGCAAAACGCTCTGACAGGGCCCATTGCCGGGCAGGATTTGATAGGTCGGTGACCCAAGCGCAAGGAGACCCCTGACGGGACCTAGGCGGCAGATCTAACGTCCATGGAAATGGCAAATGGATCGATAAATAAAAACAAACGTCCAAACCGAATGTCTCAAATGCCAGTGCTGCTCCCGTTCCGCGTTTGGCGCGAGTAATAACTCATCTTTTATTGCTCCCTCCAGGTCCTTCCTTTCGCAAGAGAGAGAGAGAGAGCGCGCATAGATCGGACCATTAGATGACGAGTTGACGTTTCGGGCTTCGGGAACGTTTTTCGACGTTGAGACAGATCTCCGACTTTCGGTAGCCATTGAATGTGTTTGGACTGGACTTTTTGTCTCGCTGTTTTGCTCCAGAGGCCATTTGATCTCTCTTTGACCACAAGGATGCGCGAACTGCGAACGGATGTGACAGCTTCGTCGGGACGACACGGGCAGCCATTGTTGCGTGCAGCCAAAAAAAAAAGGAAGAGAAAATAAACCCCGGCACTAAAACCAACCTTTTCCCGAACCGAAACATTGGCTTGCGTCGTGCGTTTTTTTTTTTTTTGCTGCTTGATCTTCGCGATCGCGTTCTTGTTACATCGTTTGCTGCAGCCAGCAGCAGCCAAATGCAATGCTGCTGCTGCGTCTTCTGCGTTTTGCGGGCTTTTCTTTTTTCCCACAGCTCCCATTCCCTGTTTTCGTTTTCATTGTTGCCGGTTTTTCTATCTGGCCAGGCTCTTAGAAGGATCCGCTGCCAGCAAGCTCTTAGAAGGATGTGCGTCGCACGGGCAACTCACGGCGGGGGCCCCCGAAAGCCTACCCGAAGCCGGAGCCGAAAAAAACACTCGACAATAACAATAATAATGAAATGAAGAGAGAGGGAGAGCCCGAAGAAAAATCCGTTTCTATGGCGTGTGTCGCTCTCGGTAAGAGATAATTTATTTTATTGAGCGAGTCGTCATTAATAACCGAAGGAAGCACACCACCGCCTCGGCGGTTCGGCGGCGGCAGGACGTCAAGTGGCCGCAGGCCGCTGTCACCGCCCGAGAGTCGGGAGAAGCACGTAAGAAGCGTAAGCGTAAGAGAACGGAGTCCGATCGGAGCACGGCCCAGGAAAAGGATTCGAGAAAAAACGAAACCGAAAATTCCCAGCGCAGTTCTGAGTGAGCCCTGCAGCGAACCTGCCAAAATCCCCGCGCAAGCGCTGTCAACAGCGGGCGCAATCGACATCCACGCGGGCGCGGTGCTGTTCCACGTGTACCTCCGCAAGCTCCACTCCTTGATCGATCTTGCTTCCTGGGGCCACTTTAAGTGCGGGAGGACATACTGGGCGTGTGGAAACGGCACATACGATTGTTGTGCACGCACTCCTCATCTCCCTCGGCTCTCGGCATTTATTAATGGCAGCGGCGAACCAACTGGAATCGGCGGAGGTTCGGCGTAAAGCAAATATTGATTTTTGAGCTCACAGCAGTGGAAAAAAAGGTGCGCGCGCGCGCTTCCAGGATATCCTTCAGCGGCAGCATCCTCAGCCCGAGGGACCCAACGGTTGCCTGCCTCACCGCTATTGTAGCCTGCCTATTGTAGTAGGGGCCGATCGAGAGAGGCCGATCACTCCCGTGAGGCGTGACGGCTCGGCACGGCACAGCATACCCAAGTTGTTTCTTTCTGCCACAAGCTGTGTATGCGTGTGTTTCTTTTTTAAATTTGTGTTGCCTACCGTTCTGCTGTGGGTCTGGGTTCGCAAATGCGAGACTGATCACTGCCCCGTACTCTGCAAGCGATTTTATTCCCGATGATTCGAGCGGGTTGTCAAATTGAATAGGAGAGCATAGGCTCGCTGAACCACTGGAGCTGGTTAGCTGGAGACTGGGCACCCTTTCTGGAGGCGCATTAAGACCCGAAGTGGTCGTCGAAAGCAATTTGCATTGACTGCGCGCCCTCGCCGTAAATCAAGTCGCCGACGGTACATTAGTTTGCTAAACATTGCATTTTATAGCTTGCGAGCCACTCGAGCCACCGGAGAAAGCCTTTCACCGACCGAACGCCACGCCGCAGTCAAGTGCCGTTTATCTTTCCCGCGTAAGATAATCCTGTAGCCCTTTTTGGCGGCACGGAGCCGCCTTCGCTAAGCCGAGAGCTGCCGGGCCGTCAAGTGGCCGGCAAACGCTGCTTGGCCACTTCAGTTTCTGAGCGGCGCTAGTGATCCTCATACCTGGATGGCCCAGGCCAGACCAGGCCGCGCACTACCGGATCACATTACACGTGCTCGCCATCTGGCCGCCAGGATGCGGCTCGCCAAAAGATGAGCCTTCTTCGATGCCGTTAACGAGCCTCAGAAATCAGAGCGGTTCGCTTGCAGCTGCCTACCGATGCCTTCTGTTTGCTAACGCCACCGCCGAGCATGACTAATTGCAACATGTGCCATCGTGCACATGGTACGCAGAAGAAGCATAGCAATGTTGGCGACCCGCGCGAAGATCGTGACAAATTCAGATCGCTCGTCGGTACTGCGCTTGACACGTGCTGCTTGGCACACGCCGTTTTCCTGTATGTGTCGTATTTAAATACAGATGGAAAGAGCTGGCAGATGGCCCAGGCCCTTGCGGAACTGCGGTTTGACCGCAGCAATGCCTGTAAATCATATTTATTTATTTTTTCAACACCGGCTAGCCAAGGCCACGAGGCCGGTAGCCAACCGACGAAACTCGACTTGTGACCAAGATTGCAGGTCGCTACATCATAGAAATGCACGGCTGATTGTTTGTTCCGGGCCGGGATACACACCGTTGTTAGTCCTAGGCTTGACGAATGTGCTAACTCTCGGCCTCTCTATGCTTAATGCACTATGATCGTTTATGTGCGGGAACGAGACATTCCGTATGCCCTTTCGATGAGGAAGCCCTAATGCGTATTGCAGATTGCAGCCCACGCAGGCGTTTAACTTTTCGATGGATTGAGCTATGGCTGGTTTGCGTCTTCGCTGTTACGGCGTTACGCTTAACGAAATCTTACCGGGTGCGTTACATGGTGTGTCTGATTTTCTTTGGATCGGAATCGGAGTTTTAATAATCTGTTAATGTATTCGGTGTAGCAATTAATTCGTGCCTTTGTACAGTAGATGACTAAATATAACAAATATTTTTTTAATGAATTATGTCTTTGATAGCTACTGTCATTACGCATCTAACGTAGTATAGGTTTTTTTTGTTAAAGTGTAAACAACAGCTTTTTTAAGCATTTGAACATGTCATGTTTTGTTCCTAGTAAAGTGTTTTTGCGGGGATTACTTTAATATAACAAAAAGTGATACCGAAAGTCGTCATATTTTTATGGATGTTTATGGCGAACTTGATCTTACTGACAGAACGTGTCGGATGTGGTTTGCACCGTTAAAATGTGGCGATTTTGGCTTTCAAACTAAGGGCGATCTGAACAGTGAAAAACGGTTGATGATGACGAATTGGTAGCACGAATGAATTGCTACACCCAATACGAGAATATCATACTATGGAATGGCTCTTTTAAGATGTTGTAAGTTAGCTCAATGTTCTTGGAGCAAAACTACGGCGATAAAATGACAATTTTGATTCAATTTCGTGTGCTGTACGTGCCGTTGAGTAATGTGCTACGATGATATTCAATGGACAAAGAGTCTCAGAAAGCCCAATTCGAGTAGCACGAGCGTGAACGAAATTTAAAGTGCACGTTTAACCGTTGGCATTATCACTGACGCATTGGAAATCATAACAGTTTTTATGCCAGTCTTGCAAAAATTCTAAAAATTCTTGCAATCTAAAAGCTATTCGACGGTTATATCGCTGCAGCCAGCATACTGTGAGTTTTGGTTTTCGAGGCAATAAGGATTGAATTTTTTGCAGCATTCACTCAATTCGCTTGATCACTATGAATCATTTATGGTAGTTTAATTTACTCACACCGAATTGGGATCCGCGAGTTCCTATCCAGTTCGACAGGGTACGGAATGATAAAACACGGGCCACGGGCAGTGGAGAGCAAAAATAGTTTATTTTATGTACTTCGCTAGTCTCTGGACAACCCCTACGGTACGCTACTGTGCTACGCTTTCGTCGCACCGTACAGTAATTTGTAGTCTTATTTTGTAGTTTTTTCTTCATCCATCCATCCATTCCATGCATGGTTTATCGGTCGAAGTACTAGCCCGACGCCCCGACGAGCTGCTACTTCGTTCGACTTCCGGTGCTCTTACCCTAGAAGCCGCAGCCGTTACACCATACACCGGCTGTCATAGCCACTGAACGCAGCAGCCACGAAGGTCGAAAACGATGAAAAGGACACTCCGGGAACTGGCCGGAACTGGCGGAGTCACTGCCAGGCCAGTAACGTAACTTCGCGCGTGGGCTTCGCGCTGCACTTTTGAGTATTATATGTGTATGGTATAAATAAAGAAGTTCTGCCCAACTTTGCAGACTCTGCACGAAGCGCTCCCTAATCATCAGACTCCGGCGCACCTGCCGCTGATTTAAAAGCTATAGTATACACACACACACACAACTTGGTGGCTCTGCCATTGCTTCGGGTCCTACGCATCGTCCTACAGCCGCCTATGGCTTGGCCTTTACACCCGCTACGCACGGCTACGGCTAGACCAAACATGGCGAAAGCTTACGGGTTTTGTGGGGGGGGGGGGTCGGTTGTAGATGATGCGGTGGCGGCGCTGACGAGGGTTTCTGAGGTCCTGTTTTCTCGCTCTCTTTCGCGGTTGCTTGCTGGCATTTTTGTCTAAACTGAGGCTTCATCGATCACAGATATAACGCGACTGTTGAGGAAACCGACCTGCTGGCTCGGGCGCCACTTGCTGTTCAGTCTGCAGTGCTGCTGTGCCGGGATGAGACAGCCGCCCCCCATCAACGACTTCCCTCCCCAGGGCTTCCCATCCACGTTCAGCCCCGCACCATTACCAACGGTGCCCTGTTTGTTGGGGGCACTGGTGGCGCTTGCCATCTCGCCGTCGCCGTTGGCCATCGTGACGTACTGCTGCTGCTGCTGCTGGAAGTGGTGATTGTGGTGGTGGTACAGGCCAGACTTGTCGCACCATGTGCCGGGCTCGCAAAGTCCTGCCTCCGAGAGCGGTGGGTCCCGTGAACCCGTGGGGGAGGGCGTCACCACTAGGACACACTCGGCGGCACAGTCGGGGTGATGCGCGTACGGAGCCACATCCGGCGTGAGCGTCAGCAGACCAGCGGCGGTGGCCGGTGAGTCCGCCCCACCCGCTCCACCGCCAGCCAGGTGACCCGCCAGGAGGGCCTTCGTCTTGGAGAGCGACAGCCGGCGGCCGCGCTTATCGAGCAGGATAGGAACTTCCGCGCTGAGGTTGTTCTCGAACTCGCTGAGCATGAGATAGTTTTCCACCTGCGAGAGACAGAGGCCGAAGCATTAGAGCTGGAGGAGAAAATGGGGTGCCTGGGCCGTGGGTCGAATTGCTTGCCTTGTTGCAGGAGGTAATGCAGTCGCCCACGTAGTCGAGATCGTCGAGCAGATTGTCCGGGAGGTCCATGTCGGCGATGCCCTCCTCGGAGATGCAGGTCAGCTCCGGCTTGTCGAGCCCATTGATCGGCTCGACGATACCATCGCTGAGCGGCGGTATCAGCAACTCGGGCCCGATCATCATGGCCGTGTTGCCGGTAATGATGCCCGGCTCGTTGTCCGGCTCCTGCGAGAACGATAGCTTCCGGCGCTGCGGGCAGCTCTCCGACACGCACAGGTGGCGCGTTCCGTTCGCCCTAAAAAATAACAAACGGAATGATGAGAGATTTCACAGCACCAGGCTCGTGAACCGTGGCCCTTACCTAGTGTGTTTGTGGCGAGACACCGAGCGCCTGTGCAGGTCGATCAGGAACATCATCACACTGCCGACGATGGCGCAGCCCGAGCTGAAGTAGTAACCGGCCGCTCCGGAGCCGGTCTCGTTCATGTAGCCGGACAGGGGCACACCGAGCGCGATCGGGATGGCCTGCGAGAACTGGACGAAGCCCCAGGCGCGGGCGAAGTTGCGGGCCCGTACCTTCTCGTAGGTGTACATCTTGAGCGAGTAGTGGTAGCCCCCGCAGAAGATGCCGTAGATCCAGACGAACAGCACGTAGCCGTGGTAGTTGCCCTGAACGGCCGTCAGCGCCAGGATACACACGCCGCACATGAAGATGGCCGTCTGGCAGAGGTACTGCCGGGCGATCCGGCACTCGACGCTGTTCCGCACCACCAGCACGCCGAACGCGGAGCACCCGAGCGTCCAGGCGAGGCCGAGGTAGATTTGCAGGATCATCACCTTGTCGCCGATGCCGTCCTTCTGGATCTCGTGCGCCAGGTAGAAGATCGGCGTGTTGATACCGAACGCTCTGCAGAGAGAAAAGGAGTCGCAGTCATTACGAGTTACGAAATGTTACAATGTTTTTGTTATGAAATTTTGCGTTTGACAGCTACCGTCATTACGCATCGTAACGCAGTGTGGGATTGTTTTGGTTAAAGCGTAAACAACTGATTGGACCGTTCTATCGACAAGGAATCGCGGAATTACCCGAAAGATGGTACAAAGTAGTAGCTAACGACGGTCATAGTTGTCACATGAATTAATTCAAAGTCTCAACAGGTCGTCCACCACGGATAACTGCACTGCACCTACCCGATCCCGGTGGATGCCAGCAGGATGCGTACGGTTTTGCTTCGCAGCGTGCTAAAGTCGAAGAACGGGGGCCGGTCGTCGTGCTTGTTCTTGTCCTTGATCTTGCGCTTCTGGTTCTTGAGGTGCAGGATCGCCCGGCGCTGCGGATGGTACAGCGAGGCCGACCGGTAGCACGTACCGAGGATGAACGTGATGAAGACGGTGCCGGTGACGGCCTGCAAGCCCAGCCGCCACCCGATCGTGTCGATCGCCGACTGAATGAACGCGGACATCACGGCGATGCCTAGCCCGCTGCCGGCCACGATGAAGATCTCGACCAGCTCGCGCCGCTTCTTGAAGTACTGGGCCACCATCAGCGTGGAGCAGTCGCGTGTCATCCCGACGCCGATGCCAACGACCGTACCTGAGTAGGGAGTGGAAACGGATCAGTACTTGAGAGTAGTTCACTACGACCTCCCGCTAGTATACCGTAACTGAAGAACAGCTGATGGAACTGCGAGGCGAACGAGGTAAAGAGGCACCCGAGGGCCGTCACCAGACCACCGATGACGGCCGTCAGGCGCGTTGACTTCCGCTTGCAGACTGCAATCGTGATGGGTGAAATGAAGAGGGCAACCGCCGTCGAGAGCGCTCCCAGCCATCCTGTTTCGGGAAGAGAAGAAAGCGAAGGGAGCGAAAAATGGAGTAAGTTTCATGGCGTTCCACAACTGTAATGCGAAGTACACGGGCAAATGGCGTGCTAGGTCAATGGGTAGGATTTGGGGAAGTTTGTAATCGTAGTTTGATCTGCCGATGTGTACAAGTATCGGGCCCAAGTAGGGAGCAGGATTATCGGCCAGGTTCGCCTCTGGCCGAAGCGTACTTAAATGCCATACAGATGGGACTAGCTTCCACCACAGGTAGCAGGTTTGTTGCGGAGCACCAGCCCGGTCCCCAGAGAAGCTTAAGAGCGTGTACGCTCCGCTTGATGACGGTGATAACGACGAAGCACCTCGCACTTCAAGTGAGGTTGTAAACACTTCGCTCTACAACCGGATCCGGATACATCCATGGAATGGGAGTTTAATGGCTGTTGAGCTTTTCGAGCAGCGATAGGGCAGTGTGAATTTACGACAGTTGGAATTCGAGTTTGGGAATGGGGACTTGCAACCGGAACGATCCAAAGGTGGTGGAAGTTTTCCGACCGTTTGACGCTGGATTATGATAATCATCCGGGTGCAGACGGTGTTCCCGGCGAAGCGGCAATGAATTGATGACACAGGTACACCTCAATCTGCAGATCTCACACATTGGGCTCGAAAAGAAGTCGGATGCCCGGCAGCCTAGAGACAAGTCCAAGTCCGTCGATGTCAGTGTCGGAGCTGAAGCGACCGAGAAGTAACGCATAATTCATTCTAGCGATTCATGCGGGGGTGGGGACGATGGCAGGGATGCTCCCCATTCTCTGTGCACGATAAGGTTCCTCCGAACTGCGTACGTCATATCGTCTGGCCCGGAGGGCGCCCGTGACTGTGACCGTCGACGACGGGACTTGCCGGATCGGGTTTTCGGGGCCCGAGTGGCGGTGCGATATTTCATGTTGGAAGAGCATTTAACTCCCTCCATCTCTCCAGTCCTCCATACCCGCACAGAACCGGACCATAAATAACATGCACCAATAAATCGCGTACACCCTTCACACGCCATGAGAGCTGTCAGACAACGACGGCGGTGGCGACGACGAGGCCGGCCGGAGGGGAACTGCTCTGTCTATGTCGCCAGTGCCAGAGGGTGCCGACCCCGTGGCTACACCCCGCGACACGTTTAATTTGGGATAAGCGCTGCATTCTGGTGACGTCAGGCGGCGTGCAGTCAGTCCTCGGCCGCTCGGCTGGGACACTCACCTGTGAGTGCGATGGAGTCGACCCGATAGACTCGACCGGCGACCAGTATTAGTACCCCGACGGCCGTCTGTAGGCCGTGTGTCAGGACGCAAACCGCCACCCCGACGGCCACAATGATCCAGCCCCAGCCGCCCTCCGGGTAGTAGTGCTGCTTGATGGTGCCGATGCTGGTGTTGGACATTCGGCTGGACGCCCGTTGCTGCTGCTGCTGCTGGTGATGGTGGTGGTGGTGGTGGTGATGAAGGTGCTGCTGATGGGGCTCGAGGTGGTGGTATGGGTGCGCCTCGCTACACTGCAGGTGCGGTTGCTGTCCGGCGTCGTGCACCGTGTGGTCCTGGTCCGCCCCGCCGACCTCGAGGCGCTCTTCTGCTTCGTCCTCATCGGTGACCAGTTCCAGGCCACCACCGTTACGCTTGGGCCGGACGTCCTCATCGACGTCACGGCCGGCGACGCTGGGGCGCTGGTGAGCTGCGGTTTCCTGAGCTGTCAGTGCTTTCGCCAGTGCCTCCAGTTCGGTCAGGGCCTCGCCGGGAGTGACCACACCAGCAGCAGCAACAGCAGCAGCAGCAATCACCCTTTCGCTAACCGCCGGTGGCGGTGTGATCGGTTCGTCGAACACGAGCGAATGGGCATCGGCACTGGTCGCCACCCCGGAGTCCTCGTAGTTCCCATAGACCGACTCATTCGAGAACAGGATCCGCATCTTCACTCACACGCTACTAGGGGGCTACGTGTTCCCAGGGTGTAATAGGAGTTTTGAGAGGTTATGGTTCCCCGGCTTTCAGTATGTAGCCTATTTGGATGCCTTCGGTTGAAATGCTACACGGACCCCATGTCCAATGTCACACACGAAATAAACGATGGACTAAACTGACAGGGCTACGAACAGTCTATTCTACCACTCCCTCTCTCTGTCTCTCTCTCTCTCTATCAATGTCTTCAACGGGGGTCGTCATCTGTAGAATACTCTCACTGTCAAACGTTAGAAGTCCACGAACTAATTCCAAGACTGGATAAAAGTTCCAATCAGGTTTGGCGCCACTGCACCCCCATTACATTACTCCGGATCTGGAGCAGATCTCCACAAAGGCTCCCTCCTCATCTTGATCCGGATCATGTTGATCCGAGGCAGCTGTTGACCGTCGTCATTGCCTCGACACGTCGTCTGCAAAAAATCCCGCCCCAGGAGGCCCTTCCGATCGTCGTGGCGGCCCTCAGCGGGTCCGTGTGTCCGTGGCTTTGTGCCGATTTACACAACACCACTACAGCACCTCCTGGCCTTTGGTAACAACGACTCCGGGGTATTCTATTTCGGAACGTGCCGCGCCGCGACAGTTAGTGGAAAGGAAAAACATTCAAAAAGCGAACGAAAAAGAAACGTGAACCGTGAGCTGGTTCCGAACGTTGTCTGATGCACGCACTCAGATTGTTTGATTTATTTTGCCGCTCGCCAGAAGATTTCGACGCGACGCCACACCAATTAAAATAATCATAAAAATAATAATAGCAATAATAATAAAAGTAAGTAGTAGTTGTAATATCTGGTGGTATTTGTGTCGCATCCGGTAGGTTCCTTCGAATAAAGCCGGTACACTCAGTTCGCTCGGTAGTTCGTTCGAACATCGGTTAGAACCCTGACAGTGCCTCTAACTGAGAGCAAAATTTTATGTAGATACGTTAGTAATTATGTTAAACAAACCAAAACCAGACCAATTTTTATCGTTTGAGATTACCTAAGAAACCTTTCAGCTAGGGACAGCGCAAATTACCAATTGTCTAATAGAGGCTTTCGAAGTTGGTGAAAGAGTTGGGTTTATCTAGCTATCAAACCAAATGACAGGACATTCATCAGCTAGCTCCTTGAGATACTATTTGAGTGGCACCCGCTGACAGGGATATCGTCAACTGCATCTGCAAGACATGGCTGCCTCGAAAGACCAGCCCTGCCGATGGAACTATTTCTCTAACTATTTCCATTTAGCAGACGAACGAAAACGCCAACAACCCTTCCTATCCGGAACCGGAACCCCGGAGGTAGGAAGAGAAGGAAAAACAAAAACAGAGACCAAAATCGACGAACAAAATGGAAGTAAAAGTTGCAAATAAGTTTTTGGCCGGCCGATGGATGTTGTCCGTACTTTCGTCTACCGTGCGGGGTGTGCGGAAGAAGCGGGACCCGGAAAACTTGGATGTTTTCGAGTCGATCGCGCGCTCGTCCTCTAGAACCAGGGAGCCAGGGTGTCCAGGCTGTAAGTGGCACCCCGCTGTGAGGAACCATAGCGGTCCGGTGAACTTTCGGCTCGAAAGCAGGGAATGCAGCGAAAAGTACCGGGGGACTTCTGGCTTCGAAAAGAGAGTTGTTTCGATAAATATCACGCCGAGGTGGAGTTTGGCGTCCAAGATTTCGATAGGTCACGCGCTGGCCATCGGCCAACCATCGGTGCGATTTGTGGTCAGCAATGCCGGTGGACCAACACGCAGGACGAGCATCGGTGGTGTTTGGTATAGGACCAACTTCTAGCTTAGTGAATCGTCGCCTCAGAACAACGATCAAACAACGCCGATTAGGAGACGATTGGCTTGACCATGATCTGTTCCCAAAAATTTCTCGAGACACCACTCTGAAAGCAGGGAAGCAGCCCCGGGGTCCGACGTGGCACTAATTACACGCAAAACTGATTCACGCGATCATCACACGCGCGCACGGTCCCGTGGAACTTTCGTGGAGAAGACAGCAGCGGAACGCTCGGAACGCTCTGGACCGGTACACCGTCGGTAGTCAACTGACAGCTGCCGCGACGCCGACCAACCAATGCTCTAGTGGACGACGACTCTCGCATACCGACCGAAACTCCAGCATCCGAGAGCCGAGCGCTACGTGGGGCAAACCCGAAACCCGCCGTCGGGAGTCGGGAGCTATGCTCTTTCTCCTCCCACAGTCCGGCTCCTACCGGAGGGGACCCAAGGGCAGGCATCCCGGGCTCGCAGCGCAGAGTGCATTGAATAAACATTATTTCCACTGTCTCTGTGTGTGCCGATGTCGGTGAATGAAAGTGAAATCGCAACCCGAGCCGGGGCCCGGACCGAAACCGAAGCCGAGCCGAGTCTCACCCAGCCACGGTGTTGGGGAGAACCACTTTCGTTTTTATCTTCTTTCGGAGCTGATTTATACGTATACAATCGGGCCGATTCGTAAGCGCAAGGCATCTCCCAAGGCAGAGAGAGCGCCGCGAGAGATTCGAAGCCGAATAAGAAGGCCCGTGAAACTGTTTACGCAGCATCCCAAGGAATGTGTCTGGTTGTTTATCTTTTGCTGTGTTGGACTCTACACTGATCCCGCCTTGAGACGATGAATCGTTCTAAGTGCGAAAGAAAGCTCACGATTGCCAAACAAACAGTGTTTTCTCAACCTCCGCACGCAACTCTGATATTTGGTGAGCTGCGATCTGCGCTGATCGCTCTTTTGGATCGGATCTTTTTGGGAGACACCTCACAGAAAACCTCAGCGGATCAACGCTTCCGGCTCGGAAGTAAGGCTACTCAATAAGTTTTGCAGTTGTGGTAAGCGAAACACAATTTTATGGTTTGAAATACACGGTTATTACTCAGAATTTTGGTCAGCCTGATACACCGCGGGTTCCGGACGAGATTCCAATTTATGAATTCCATCCCCAAAATTGATTTGTGGAAGGACTGCAAAATTCGCTTTCAGAGCGCTATTTTGACCTCATTTTTTGAGGAAAAACGCTTTCTACGCATGAATTTGTTTTGAGGTCTGGAAACAGATGGCAGTCGCTGGTCAGTCCAAATCTGCTGAATACGGTGAGTGCTCCAACAATTCGAGTTCGAGAGAAAACTGATCCAAACACCCGATTCTTGGCCGATTTCTAGACACTAACCCGTTTCGAAGCCCGTGAACCAGGTTCACACCACTCTTTAACCTCGATATTTTGATTTAGGATCATGGCATTGTAAACAAAGACTTGAATTGACAGTTCATTGTTCATATGAAGAACAAAACGAGTTTTTTTCGGGCTAGTGACAATGCGTTCTGATATTGAACTACAAAACTTATTGAACAACCCAGTCAGTTTAAAGAACTGAATGTTGGGCTAATACAGCTCAAAGTCTCTATAAGGCGGGGTCCACAGTATGAGAAACTTGATGAAAATGTATGACAGGCCAAGAAACTATTAATCTTTTGCTAGAGTTCCGTGAATTACTTTGAGTTGCTTTTGAGTGCCTTATGTTTACGGGAAATTTTCCCGTTTCGGGGGTATTGTTTTCAATTTGACAGTTGACGGCAAATTTCGGCCATTTTTTTTGCTTTTCAAAAATATGGCTAGTTTTTCGACAGCGGATCAAATTTTGACAAAAATGGCACTAGATGGAGAAGGAAAGGAAACTGAAAAATTAAAGCATAAACAAACGAACTGTCATTTCACTCACTGGAGCTCACGGAAGTTTTTGCCCAAAAGCTACTAGTGTAGACGCTAGCATATCAAAACACCTGTAGAGAAAACTCATACTGTGGACGAGGCGTAATACATAAGAAAAATAAACCCAGTAAGTACCTAGGTCAAAGTCTAGCGCCGTCTTGCGTTGGAAAAGTTTTAGGTAAATGACAGCCCTATTCAGGAAGGCAGACATGTTTGGACCGGGGTTACTCGGTAACTGCTACGCATATCTTGATTTGTTTGTTCGGTCACCTACGTTAGGACACTCACACATACAGGGGCGATTCTAGAAACCCATCATCGAAACATCCTTCCGCGTGTGGACCCTGCACTTTGTAAGATATCCGAACGAACTGCTCGAACCTCCAGGACTTGGACTACCGAGTGGGTCGTTCGAGCAGCTCCATTGGACCTTTGCTACTGGCTTCCGGTAGATTTCATTTTATATCGTAGGCCGCGCCGCGGATGAATTGACTAGGATCGTACTCGGTGGGAGTGTGGCTTGTGGAGAAGAAGCAAAACCACACATACTACGTGTGCGTTTCCTCCAACCAGCCATTCGATGGGTAGGGTGATGGTGCCGCCAAAGAACTTTGCCCCAATTTGAGTTTTTGACACGCGCAGGCGATCGGAAAAAAAGTGGTCGGTTCAGTTGGCGTTACAAATGGAAAGGAAACGGGGCGCAAAAAAAAAAACAAGCCAAACGTCGAATACGAAGTTCGCCCCACAGAGTACGTGCCCCGAAAATGGGAGGAAAAACGCGTTTCCGGATGCGGTCATACCGAGAGCACATACTCGCCCCGTTTCAGGGCTCTCAGGTCAGCGTCCCAGAAGCATCGCCGCGGACCTGGAGCCGTCGGTCGGTCCGGACAATGAACGGTAACACACGCGGCGGCATCGTCCGAAAACTCGAACCGTGGAAACGTGCAAAACGCGACTTGGGTCTGGGTGTGGGTTTGGCGAAAATGGCGCAAATCCCCGCCACAGTTTGGCTGTCGTCCCCACCGTCAGGCCACAGTTCCCACAGTACTTGAAGCGGTTCGGTTCGTTACAGCGCGCCGTAAAACAGATATTTCCTAATCCCCGCTCCCCGGGAGATGGACAAAAACGGGAGCAGTGCCCCAGCGACGCCAGTGACTACAAATGAGGGCGATGCGAAAGAAACATCGAATCGCTCATCGATTCGATGTTTCGGGACGTGGATGATGGACCGATGCGCCACCGAACGGGGGCGATCGAAAGTATTCGGACGCACGGCGGTTCTAGAGCAGAAAGTCGGACATTTTGGTGTCGACCCTCAAGTGTCTTCCAGAAATCAGGGTCTTATCGCCTAAAACCACTACCGAATTTTGGAGTTTTCTATCTAGAAGTCCGTTGATGCCCACCAGCACCAACTGGCTAGTACCGTTTGGTAGTTCTAGGGAACTGGCCAAACACTTCCGACCGCCGGTGCGAGTGACGGGAGAGAACGAACTCTATAATAGCGTTCCGCGTTCCCACTGTGTAATCGGATTTGATCAAATTTGTTCCGCAATATTATCGCCACTTGTCAACACTTGAGGCTGAGAGTGTGCTGAGAGGGTACGCGGTCCATGCAGTGTTTCGATGCCATCCTCGTCACCATCGTCGTTCGCCAACAAAATTGGCGGAAGCCCTTAAGCTTCGAACCTTGTGAATTTCGTCATGCGAAATGCTATCAGTCGGCAAGCCGTGCAACGGAAACCAAGTAGCGAGTAGACGAGAAGCAACAGGCGTCTCTGACGTTTGTATTCCAACTGGAGCTGCCGGGGCCAATAACCGTCTTTTGACTTTATATTGCATCAGAGCGTTTAACTATGAGAAAGCTCTATTCGAAGTGGGTGCTCACTGTTGGTCAGAACCGAGAACATGTTGGTTTGCCGAGAGCAGTGTTTGCTCGTTTAACAAACAAACTGGAGTTTTGGCGTGGATGAAACTCGGATCCATCACTTCAACTTAGAATCAAAGCAATCATTATCTACGTGTGGAGAGCACCTGGCAGAACCTCGTCTAAAGCGCCCGAGGGCACAACAATCGACCTCGGGAAGGTGTCGGATGGCCTCGGATTATTTTGGGATGTGTTCATTATATTCGTAGCCTCGATAACAAGGAGCGGTGCTACGAGCCTAATTCTTTTTTTGTTATATTGGTATACTCTTCGAATGAACGTATGTGAAGTTCCATTTCAATCGATCACTTTTTTTTACAAGCCATTTAGTATCGACATGTCTCAGTATTTTTTACAGCACTTATGAAGTCATCATTTGATGAAAAACGCTTTCAGCGCACGATTTTTTTTAGTTCTGAAAACAGGTGGAACTCGCTAGGGGACAAATCTGGTGAATAAGGTGGATAGTTCAACAATTCGAACTTTAGTTCATGAAATTTTGCTATTTTCAAATTGCTCTTGTGACACTGTGCATTGCCCTGATGAACGAGGATGTTTTTCTTCTTCAAACCGCGTCTTTTTTACAAACTTTCTTTTTCAGTTAGTCTAACAGTTACAATAAATATCAACTTTTTTTTTGTCTGTTTGAAGGTAATCCGCTAGCAAAATTTCATTCGCATCTCCCAAAACTGATGCGAACACCTTTTTGGGCGATTTCTGAACACGAACTCGTTTCGGACCCGAAGAACCAAGTTCACACCACTCCTTAGCCTCTTATTTTGGCTCAGGATCATAGAGAGGGAGACCCAAGCCTCATCCCTAGTGATGATTCAATGCACAAATGAACTTTATCCTATCCAAAAAGCATTCGAAATTCGAATGCGTTTTTGTTTCATTTTCAGCGAATGCGGCAGCCATTTTGCAAACAGCTTTCCCAAACCTAATACATCAATCAAAATATCAGTTATACTTCTCAATGCGATGGCTAGGACTTATACTAAATCTCTTGGCGTGATTCGACGATTTTCGAATACGATATCCTGATTATTTTACGATTTCAGGTGTTGTGTCTGGTTTTGACGTTTTTGACATGGATCGTCTTGAAGGCTACTACGACTACATTTAAATTTCGAAACCCCTCTTTTAAATACCTAATTAAAGGTGAAGAGTCTTTATACACTTTCAAACGTCGTACATTAATTTGCTTTGCTTTTAAACCTTCCAAAAATAAAAATCCAAACACTGCACGATGCTTGATTTTTTCTGTTATAAAAAATATTGATGTCGATACTAAATGGCTTGTAAAAAATAAAAGGTGACCGATTGACATGAAACTTCTCATAAGTTCATTTGACGAGTATACCAATATAGCTATTAGGCTCATAGACGTAAGTGACATTGAAATGTTACAGTGTGGATCTTAATGGAGACTAAAGGGGCAATTTGGAACCTTTTCAACCCATATGATAGATTCTCGTACAGCCCAGCCGCTAGATTCTTAATGGTACGCACACCTCCGGGCAGGGAACTATCCGCAATTTTTTTTTCTCCAATTTGAGCCGACGTTCAGTGTAGGTATGTCCCAAGGTTAGACTAACTCTGGCGGCTTAAATCTTAAGTGACACGCGCTTGGCCCCGGAGGTTATGCTTCGCTCGCACGCGGCACTCAGGTATATCATATATCACTTCGGGCTGGCTGCTCTAGTCGAACCTCGCCACGACATCGCCCCGACTAAGCGGCGGTGATCCGCGGCTTTGAATCTACGAAGTTGCGATGCAAAACATCTCATTTAATTTATGAAGCAATTCATTATGTTCCGACGTAAGCGCCTTTTAGCGCCACGGCGGCATGTAGGTGGAGTCCATCCCCCCCTGTCCCGTGCTCAGCGTCCCCACGGAAGGTAACCAGGAGGGTGTACCAAATTAGAAACATTCGATCGACACGAAAACCATCCCGGTTTTCCTAGTGTCCACGAACGCACCGCATTCTTGTGGAGCTAATCTATACATAACAGTGAAATACCAGTGTGTGGGTCTGAGACTGTATGAGTGTCCGTTAAACTTTCGCATCGCGTCATCAAAATAATTTAAAAAACACAGCATAGGACATAGGTATCGGCACCTTCCGGACCGTTCCCCATATGCCATTCGAATACCGGTAATGTGGTAATGTGTGTGCGGCAAATGTTAATGTGTGCAAATGGTAATGGTGTGTAATCACCCAATTATCTCCTGCCGAACTACCGCCTAAGCGGCAGGTCATTGTTCATGCAAATGTGGCGCCCACCCCGTAATGCTTCGCTCGTTTATTCTAATGCACAGCACACCCCCGGGGCAGGACCGGTTGGGGGGCCCACGCATTCCGTGGGTGTTGCTACTAGAAACTTTCGATTCGATTGACGCACCTGCAGTCCAGCGGGAGAGAGAGAGAGAGAGAGAGAGAGAGCTGATGCGAGTTGCTGGCTCCAAAAATTTACTTGCACAACTTGAACGCCGAAGAATTGAACTAATTTGTCGATCGAAGAGAAGCTGACAGAGCTGGTCTTCCCCGGGGACAGAGGACCTCATCCGGCTGACCGGTGCTTCATTCCGGTCCCGAATAAGGTGGAAGGCCGAAGCAAGAAGCATCCCTTTTTGGGGATGGCTGGGGCTTTTATTCGGGATAATTTAATTAGCTGACCGTACCACCAACCACGCTCATAATTGGTCGGAGCTGATGAAGCGCCGTTACGAATTGGTGGTTCTCCGCTTGGTCGCTTCCTTCTCCAGAGACCCAGCACTCTCGCGGTTTGCGGGCTACGGTTTTGGACCAGCCCGCTCTCGATTGTATTCATTAGCCTTTTATGGAGTACCTACGATGCACTGTGCGCGTGGAGCCCACAGCGCGGAGCGGGTTGGAAGATTGGAAGAGGTGATGCCCACAGCACCCAGCAATGCTTTTTTATGCAGGATGGTGCTTTGGTTCTTGTGCTTTAATTGCCCCGCTTGATTGACAGAGGTTGACGTGGATCCAACAACTGCTGCTCCGTAGAAACACACCGTTACAGAAAGCGACAGAGACCAACGTTTGCTCCGGTGTAGGTCAAGATCACGCGGAAGCAGAAGAAGGTGCGGTGGTCGAGCTTCCAGAGTGCTCCAGGTCCATCTGGTAGTTCGCTACTGCGCTAATCTTCGTGCTCCGTCCGGCACAGACACTCACCTGCAGCCACGGTCACATGGGGAAAGAAGTTGGCAGTCTGCAGGAGCAGCACACCCGCCGACAGCTGCAGCCCGTGGGCGATACAATGGATGACGATGCCAATGTAGGTGACGAGCCAGCCCCAGCCGCCTTCCGGGTAGTAGTGCTGCTTCAGCGTGATCAGCTGCCGGAGGTCGGCCACCAGCCGTGCCCCGTACGGAATCTTTAGGTCCGGCTGCCGGTAGCGGTGGTGGTGGTGGTAATGGTGATGATGGTGGTGCCGGTGCCGTCTCGTCCACGAACCATCCGAGCCGTAGCCAAAGTTGTTTAGCCCACCACACGAACCGCTCGCACTCAGTGCCACGCCGGAGTCTTCCCGTGAGCTCAGCAACTGCGGCAACGAGTGGGACCGCTGCAACGCCAGCGGACGCATCGGATCACTATACGAGAACGACATCCTCGTCGTGGTCACTGGCCACGGCCTGGCTGGCCTGGGTGGCTCAACACAAATGTCTTTCGCTCGCCACACCACACCGTGACATCAATCCACGCTAGCCAACTATTATACGTACTTCTCCGTCTGAGTTCTGGCCGTCGTTTCGCCCTATCTTGAACGCTGGATCGTTTGGGTCATTCGAGCGATCCCGAGTGGCCAGCGTGGCTGGCACCGACACTCGCCTCATGCGTACCTAGCCTCATAGCGCTTGCCATGCGCCCCGTCGAAGGAGAGTCAGAGAGGGTACGGGGAGCCTGCAGACCTATATAGTCCAGGCTGGTCCAACAGAACACTAGTACAAGGTTTTTACACGAGTTACTTGGATCCCGAAGACACGCTGCAAACTCTAGGCGAATTGACTTCTAGTGGGACTCCTGGGACGTATAGACATCGTCGTCATCCGCTTCACAGGTCAGCAGGATCTACTAGAAAAGATCTGAGCCATGCTGAAAACTGGCTTTGAAAACGATTCCCACCCCCCCGAGGAGACCCGAGAGACCAGCGTCAGCGTCACATTCTCATCTCCAAAGTCCAAAGTGATAGAGGTGGCACCGTCCATTTAAATGTGTCCGAGAAGAAGTTCTTTCGTTCGGCAGAGCGGCCGGCACGCATCTTCGACGCACACACGCGCGCTGACAGGTTGATTGACACGTGTTGATTGATGAGGGCATTTTCTTTCCCGGACGGGCGATCGGTTTTCCCGGCGCAGTTCGGTGCGCTTAATTGGTGACGACATGGACACTGGACTGGATGGCGGTAGAGGAGGAACAGATGGAGGTAGCGGTGGAGAGGGAGGGTCAGGAGATTGCCGCCGACCGAGAGCGAGCCGAGCCAATTAGTTGGAAGCTGAGCTAGGGAGCGAGGTATTGGGAACGAACCAGCAGCGGCCACTCTCCCTGTCCTGGACGAAAGAAACAAGATCCGGAACAGCACGTATCACTTACACCCCATGCACACACCCATGCAGGGATTGTGGATGTATGGGATCGTTCGTGGGTCCAAAGAGACCAACTCCAGATGGCCCGTCCAAATCAAGAGCGGCTCTAAGTCTCAATGTTCCAATCATCTTTGAGGGTAACCTCATTAGTCGCAGGCCAATAGGCCTGCGCCATTCTGAGTGAGTGATTGGGCCGGTACCTAGACCAGAACTTGAGGTCTCCGGTCCGTGTCTTGAATCCGGCCGATAGTCTGGGACGCCCTGGATACACTGGGAATCCTTTCAAGTCCGGGTCCGGGAACGTTAGCCAAATCCATATGCCATCCCATCTATTATTGCTACTAGAACCCGGAGCAGACCCGGGGTTATTCAGGGTTCGGACTGTCCCCAGCTGTCCCGGGGTTGCGATCGCGATCCTTGCGGATCACTGTACCCCCAACTTTGATGTCGGGCAATCCACAAAACTGCGCGCGCACTCACGCACACCTCACGAACCTCCACAGCACACCAGAGAAACCAGTTTTTTGCACTTGACTCTTTTTTTTTCTCCGAGCGCACATTTTCTGTTACTTTCGCATCGCAGGCATCGTAGCCACGAGCCGTTCCGGTTCGGACCCTCCACTCAACTCCAGCTTCCCCGATGTCGTGGATTTTTCTTTACCTCTTGCGGTTCGCTTCGCGGTGGCTTGTCTTCATCCTTCGAACACACTCGAACGGCTCGAGCCTTCCCGTCCGTCCGGAGCTTTTCGCTTTCACTCGCGGCTCGTAGAGCCCACCCGGTGGGGGGGTACCCCTGGTTTAACCCTCACACGCTCTCTCTCTCTCTCTCTTTCTCTCTATTTCGGCGCGGCTGCCAAAAGCCTCTCGTTGCTTGCCACGAACTTCGGACACGGGGCGACAGGTCTCGCTCCCTCTGACAGCCAGAGGCATACAATCTGAGCGGTGTGGACACTTACAAAATGGCATTCCACCAAATGGCAAAAACCAACGCACGCACGCACATTTATCAAACACTTGGTTGGGTTATCAACACGCTCCGAAGCCAACAACACCCAAACCAGACCAGACCCCGTCTCGAACCGTCGTCCTTCGACACCAGTCCTTCGAGAGGATTCGCTCACCCGCACCCTGGACGGTTCTGGTTGTTTTTCATCGAACACACATACGCGCGCGCACACGCACCCACACGGCTGGACGTTGTGTTACGTCAAATGTCAACAACAAATTGCCGGAGGGGCAAAACAAACTCCCGGACGACGACAATGACCTCATCCGAAGACGACGCATCGCGTACTACTGGATGGCGCGCTGGCGCTGCCACCCGTTCGCTCGGATAAACCACCAGGAACCCCCCACCACCGTCTCCGTCTACGCTCACGCACACAGACGCAGACAGTGTTCCGTTCTCTTCGGGTCGACGACGGCGGCGGCGGCTCCAAAAATAATCGTCGCCCTCCGAGAAGCGCACGGCCACGCACGCACGCACGCACGAACGCAGCTGATTGAGAAAAGCATCCAGCATCCACCCCACACACACGCGCAAAAGTGATCGTACGAACGCAAGTGTGTCAGAAAGTATCAAACTCTAAACATTTCACTTCACCTTTCGATCGTCTCGTCTAGCTCTAGGTGTGGGGACTAATGGACTTGTGTGGCTTGCCCTCCCGCTGCTACTAGGCCTCTACCGCTCGTGATAAGTCAATGAGTCACCGGGTCAATGGTAATCTCTGTGTTGCTTTCTGTAACGGTGTGTTTTTGACGGGCGATGTTTTCGCGTCAACGTACCCCTGCATTTCAAAACAATATTTAACAGGTTTTCAATAGTCCGATTTACGTCAAATATGCATCATTTTGTTGGAAAATTTATTGCCTGTTTAGAAATGCCTTCATATTGCCTCTCGTTTTTTAGAAGGTTTAGTCTTTATTGCCGAAAAACTCGAGCAATTCATTTTCATAATCCTTTTTTGATCTCAGCTTTTCGTCACTCAGGAAATTGTGTAAAGCGCGAAAAAGGTGTCATTCGCTTGGTGCACGCTTAGACCACGATCATTTTCACACAGTGTTGTCGTTTGAATTCCATTCCTCATCCCCAATACCCATCCGCTTAAGAAATGGTTCGATTTCATTCCGTTAGGCCAAAATGGTTCAGATGAAAATTCGGGCCATCATGTTTTTTGGTGTAAAACTTTGATTATTTCTGTGATTTTATCGATATTTTCGATGATGTCTATGTGAGGTGCATCTTTAACATCGAAAATAACTAAAACGGGTCGACCAACCAAAGTTTCACGTAGCCAGCTGTTAGATTATTGGCACCATAAACATTTCGCAAAATTACAGCGGTCCATCTTTCATTTTCGCCTTTTTCAAAGAAAATTTGTAAAATGAACCGAATTTTTCTTAGTTGACCTCCATTGTTCACACTAATATATTAGAATTATTAGGCCCCCCTACGTGAGATGAGAAATGGAACACCTTACCTTATTCTTACTACAACCACGCGGTAGAAGCGATTCATACTAAATCTCTGTTTCTCGTGATTAGACCAACCAAATTACTAGCTCTTTAATCTCGGGTACGATTCGGAGGGATGGGATGTGCTGAAATTTCACCACAACATGGAGCAGTTCCGGTACGAAAAAAGGATATGTACGATGTGGTTCGGAAATTCTGGCGAAAAGCTCCGGAGACACACACGCAAGGAGCAGTGACTATGAGAAGCCTCCCAAAAGCCTCGAAAGCGTCGAAAGCGTTCCGGTGTGGAGCTTGTCAAGTGTAAGTTCATCGATGGAGAGCCAAAAATTACTGTTCGAAGAACGAGCATTGGAGTTACTCTTGTGGTAAGACCGGCCGCAAATGAAAAACAATTGCAAATGTGTTGAGGAACAGCTGCCAGAAACCAAACCAAGCTCTTGGTGTTGGTTTATTCAACTCAGCTTTCCCTGTAATTCACTATCCTTTATTTTTTTACTATCCACTATTTTTCAGATGCACTTTACAACCTTTTTTCAGATAGGTTTCAGATACTTATTGCTATGATTCTAAAACTTAGACTCCTATTATCGGCTATCACTCAGAAAATTCAAACATTTGTTATAATCTTCCCTGTTTTAAGGGCATTTTCAGGGTAGTTCAAGTTCACACCAAAAACAAAACAGCAAAATCGAAGTGCTGGTGACTGTTAATTTGCGTCTGTGTCTGTGGCTGGACGAAAGGTAACCATTTTAGCGGCATGATGCTACCCTGGAAAATGTGACCTCATAATATGCAGAGATGCAGTGCGCGGCACACATTGATGTCGCGGCACGGGAAAGGCGACGTCGGCGTGTCCCACTTTTCGCGTCTCCACGGTTTGCACACCGAAACATATTGACCACTGACGAGTTCCAAAGCATGGAAAATAGGCGGATGGGGAGCGCTGGAATCCGAGAGCGGCTCCATTTGCGACCCTAGGCCCCCTAGTAATTGATGGCGCATTCGCTCAGTTTTGGGTTTCGCGGCAGCTTCGACCAGTACCAGTGGTTCGAGATTTTATCGCTCAAGCCGCAATTGCATAAGGTTCTTTCTTTTTCTCTTCCCCGCATCAGCTATGCCAATCCACTCAGCGAAGCCCGCCTCCGTTGCAGGGAGGGAGTTTAATTGGGAAAACGCTACGAGCTGGGGTCTATGGGTCAATAAGTTCTCAAGATCGACTCATCGACGATGTCTTTTTTTAATAACTCCACACGGTTTTTAGAAAGTTGTTACCTAAGGCTTTTAAGAACTTTTCATATTATTTTACTATTTTCACGCACGTTATCACAGAACAAACAATAGCCAAATAGAATGAGTCGAACTTTGAACGGACTTCGACCGCCCTAACTACGAACTTTTTTATTATTTTATGATCTTAATATGATTATGATGATTATTACCTACGTATTATTTAATGGCAAAAAATCGAACATAAAACGTGGGTAGCATATAAATACGGCCCAGTCCCACTATGAGGAAAAGGCGGTCATAAACCAACTTTAAAAAGTATGTAAAAATAAAATCTAAATCGAGGAGCAATAATAATAATTCGTTACTTATCATGCTTGAACACGGGTATTACGCATAAAATGTTGAATCCAAAACCAAAACACATGCAAAGAAAACAAAAACGTTTAAATAATACTAATTCTAGATAATAGATTCTTTCTTAAAACGAATATGACCGCCTATTTTATACACATTTCCCACAGTGAGTTTATAGAAAACGTGAATCATGAAACATTTCACCATACGAGAGCACACTAGCTGCTTGCCCTATTCGCCGCAGGGAGCGCTACTATCGTACTCATAAACCCAATCCAAGCAGTTCTGCTCGAATTCTGCTCGATTAGCCGTGTTTTTCACCATATTTTGTCCAAACCACAATCTATCTTACTCCGCCACTAAAACAGTGTGACGAACGACGGTTTTGAAAACAAATAATAAAAATTTACTCATTCGCGATATTTCTGCGCACGTGCGGGAGAGAGCTATATGGCTTTCAAAAATATAAGAAGTTTAAAAATTACGAAGCTCGAATCAGTCAACACGAATGCGTATGCTAGACCAATGCGCCAAGGGCACGGGCTCGGGCATGTCTCCTTTTTAAGGAGCGCGCTAGACTAGAGACCTCCGAGGACCATCTACTTCAAGTACAGTCAGATGCTGGCCTATGATGATCACATAAACATTACATTTCGAAGGCGCAGTGCAATGTGATGCAATGTTGGATTCGTCGATTCTGTTCAGCTATCCGTCAAGATTGTGAATATCGGCCATTAGATTTTTTCACCAATAAGGACCAAGACGGACCTCTATCAGCGAGGCATTATGAAAATACCTGTAAAAAGGCAACAAAATGTGGCATCTTCATCTTAAATAAAGCTTTGAATTCCAGCGCAACCATAATCGGTTCAGTTCTGTCTTCTCCATCCAAATATAATCTTTTCGAAACTGGAAAAAAACCCCCTGAGTTACGCTATAAATTGCGTACAGCGTGTCGATGGGCACCGCAGCATAACTCACGGATTTCGGAGCCCTAAAAGCCGCCCCAGCCTAACGGGGGAAGGATGCTGAACATACAATTGCGTCCGCTCACCCCCCGGGGGGAGTGGCACGCAAAGTTATGAGTCGTGCGGCCCGACCGGACCAATTATGGGCGACGTTGGCCCATCGCCAGCGTAGTTTGTCAGCTTTGGTCCGGTTGCGGCGGGGCCACGATATAAATCTTGAACGATTAAACCTTATTTCGCACCACCCGTTCTCCGGTGCGCTTAGCCGAACCCCCAGCTTGTCGTTGCGGTTGTTGCTGGTGGCGAAAGTTAACTCCCGGGCAGGCAGAGTCCGGGGAGAAAAATGACATTCCACATTCAACAAAGCTACAGCTCCGCTCATTTACATGACCGTTTCGCTTGCGACTTCCGCCCCAAGAAGGCTGTGACGCGATCGTTGAATGACGATCCTGGGCCCGCTGGTGGAAAGCGAATTTTTTGGTCCACAGAGGATGGGTATCGGTATCGTGTCCGCAGGCACTCGAGAGTCGAAAGCCGACAAGGAGTCGCGCGAAATGGATGTGCATTGATTATTTAATTGCACAATTACACGCCCCTCACGTAATCATTTGTATTCCTTCTTCATATATCCTACCACCGAGAGGCGCGCGCGCGCCTTCGATAGGCCGCCTGGCGAAAACCTGCGGGCCCGCACACGCCCGTTAAATAGGGTGTTATAACCGTAATCTGATGGTTTTCATGCGATCGAACGAGAGAGAGAGAGTGAGAGAAGGAAAGAGACGGAAAACACGGGAAAGAAAGAGAAGTGTTTTTGCCTTTTGCGTGAGCCTTTCGCATTCGCGGCAGGCACACGCGGCAGGCCTTAGCAAACTGAAATTAACTCACGCCTAAAGTTAGGCAATCGTCAAAGATTGCGCATGATGGCCTGTTACTTTTATCGCGGTGCCTTTTGACAGTGATACGCCGATGGCATCGGCACACACTGTGCCACGTCCAACGAGGACGAGAATGATCCGTTACTCATCTCACTTGTTGACAGTTTAATTGCCAAAAATGAAAGCCACTCTGCACCTGTGGAGGTGATTTGGTGAATATCGAAGGTAATTGAATATTGCGTCGCCGTGAACGGGAGAGACTGTCAGCAGCCCGAGCCATTCATTCGTTGTGGTTTCGCGTTGCGTCCTGCCTGACGCGGGTTAATGCCACACGCGGTATCAATGGAGGGTGTTCGAACCATCGTCTTTCCGTTCTCCGCTGTCTGCGAGGCCAGCACGCACATGATGATGCCGGTGGTGACGGCACCAAACACCTTGTTTTTGTTTCAGGCAGAAGGCAGCCCCAAATCAGTGTCAGTCTATTTTGCCAACCTGTTACGTAGACGTACGGCTACGGGCTCAAAGCACAAGGCCGAAAGACGGTGGCAAAACGAAAGACGGTGTATTAAATGCGGCCGCACACATCTTAATGACATCTTATAAATTAAAAGATCCTCTAATGAGATTACGGCTGCGGTGACGACGCCGGCGGACTCTCGCGCGAAAGTCGCCAGGTCTGGCAGGTCTTCGGGCTGGTGTTTTTCGCTTCATTTGTAACGCGCTCGCCCGAGTGAAAGGTCCTGGCCGCGGAAGGTTCATTTTCAAGTTAAATGACGTGGGCAGAAAATGCTACAGTCCTGTGGAGCCCAAGGATCAACAAACGGGCCAAAATTCCCGAAGAAAGCCAGGGAATGCGGATGCACTTTGCCAACTTTGTGTTGTTTGAACGTTCTTGAGTAAGGTCGCCACGACTTTGGTGTCGGCCGGACCCCCGGCCCCCCGGAGTCAAGGTCCGGTCCGGCTGGGCCCTAAGAGGCCTCCATGTCTCGACTTCTCAACTTCCGAGACCTAATGGTTTTGGAAGTCAACGCGAAGGTACGCGGTGGCGTGATTACGGGCTGATTACCGTGCATTAGGCCACCGATACCAATTAGAAGCTAATGTTTGTGATCCTGCGCCAGTAGACGTAGCTCTCGATATGGAAAGTTTAATGGCGGCGATGGCGCTGCGTACACGGTGGCCACGCGCGCGCGCGCCCCAAAAGAAATAAACCGCCGTCGTCCGCGTCCACCCGAATTAGGATAACGACCGTGACCGCGTACTTCGTTTTTAAATTACCGAGGCCGCGAAGCACGATGATGGTGATGTGGATTCCGTAGGCTGCAAATGGACCAGCCGAAAAAAAAAAAATGCAAATGCGAATCAAGCAGACAGGCGACCAAAACGGAGAAAAGACCGGGTGAGCGAGAGAGAGATAGATGGTGGGCGCTGAAAATGAAATAATTTTATGACAAATAGTATCACATAAAAACCTACTGGGCCTATTAACAACCATCCCCACATCGGCCCTCCGTCGGCTGCCTAAGGGCCCTCTTGGCGGGCACTTCATTGACACAGCGCCACCACAACCATTTGTCACTGTCAGTATCGGTGGTGCGATAGAAAAAGGGTGCCCTCTTTTTGGCGACCGAAGCCTCTGATCATGTCTCCGCACTACGCTGCCTGCCTACCCCGCGCGTGCAGAGATGTCGGATGGGCTGTCGGACTTCGGGGACGGACCACGGGAGTTCGCTGGGAACAGGAGCACATGCCGCGTAATCGCGCTGTATTGCTCAACTTTCGAGTTGTTACCGAATTCTACACCTATCCAAGGTCACAGACGATGGACATAGAAACCGAGCCGAGGTGATACCGGTAGTGATAGGTCTACAGGCGGCAACTGTTCAAACTGTAATTCTTCATTTCAGTAGTTCGGAGTAGTTAGTAAGAATTCTCTCTACCTGAGCGGCTGTTATTGTCGGAGCAAGAGCCCTGACACTGTCATGAAAGGCACTTTCGTTGTTCGAGTACCAGCACATGGGCTGAAAAGTACCGAGTCAAACACAGAATTATATTAATAATATTAATTTAGTGTCAGAAGTGGGATAGTGCTAGGCCTTAGTGAAGGGCAGCAATCGTCCAGCTAGTTTCGTATTTTAACGGGCAGATCTTGAGTGCTGTTAAAGCTGCGTGAAAAACTGCGTGGAGTTTGGCTGCGGATCACTAGTTCGAAGCACTGTGTACGTTGTGTCATCGAGATGCCGATGCGGAGGAGTGAAGGCGGTTCTAATGGCGGATCTGACGGATTAAGTGGCAGGGCCGAAATAGCTCAGTTGGGAGAGCGTTAGACTGACGATCTAAAGGTCCCCGGTTCAATCCCGGGTCGGGTCATCCGACAAAGAAGAAATAGAATTTTGAGGAGTTGTTAGAGGAATCTCAACTTCGAGAATAGATATATGTATGTCGGTCAGGAAAGGCCGAATGGTAAAGCATGTGTGTGTTGGTGAGAGAGAGACTGAGAGTGGCGCCGCGGGGGGACTGAGAAGAGTCCCAGCGGCGTCACTCGACAGTCGGCCGGGGATGCCAAACTGAAAAGAAGTACTTTGTCAATTTACACTCTCCTACCTTTTTTATCCATTCTCACATTAATATAATTTTGTACTTCCTTCATATGTGACTGTACTTACTTCATATGTGATTGAATTCAATAGGTCGCTTTTTTTTTTAACAAGCCATTTAGTATCGACGCGTCACAGTATATTTTACAATGGAAAAAAATCAAGCATCTTACAATGATTGACCTTTTGATTTTGGAAGGTTTAAAAGCAAAGTAAATTTATGAACGACTATTAAAAGTGTATAGGGACTCTTCGCCTTCAATTAGGGGGTTAAAAGGGGGTATCTGAGTTTAAACATGGTCCGACTAGCCTTCAAGGCGATCCACATTCAAAAAGTTCAAAAAACAGACAAAACATTGAGCAGTATAACCAATATTTTTACTAAAGAAAGCTCTGTGCAAAATGGGTGTCACATTTGCTAAACATGGAACAAGAGCATTTTGAAGTTTTTTAAATAAAATCCATGAATTAAACTTCGAATTGTTGGAATATCCACCGTATTCACAAGATTTGGCCCCTAGCGACTTCATTATCAGACCAAAAAAAAATTATGCGTAAAAAGCATTTTTTCGTCTCGTATGAAGAGGTTCGATCACTGAAACTAACTCCTTTGTTAGGATAGAAGATGGATTATTCTACAAAAAAAGGTATCCAAATGAGTAGAGCTGGGGAATGATTGTGGCTGGCTCTTGAAGGATACTGCGTTGATGAATGTAAAAGTTAAAAAAAAACAAGCCACGTTTTCCTACTGAGGCGCAGGACTTTTCAGCCCAAGTTCGTTGGTCACCATGATCTAACTTAAAGCGTTTGGCAAATTAGAGTGCTGTACAAAATTACAAGTGCCGAAATGACAAATGTCAAACGAATACTCGGGAAATGATTAGAAGTTTGTGGACAATGCCTGGCCTGCCAGAGTTATTCACCTACGGCCTGTCACGTGTTGGGTGCGCTGTTGACCTCTCAGAACATTCAACGTGCCACACCTAGTTAGTGCGCGCGAGTGTCCTCCTACGACACACACCTCCACCACCCGCGGCCATCGTTATCGTTGATTTATCCGATCCGCGAGCCGGAAGGACAACCGTAACCAAGGAGCTGCTGGAGATATGTAGGACGTAGCCTCTCTATCGGGCATTCCACTTCGCTAGTAGTAGTTGGGATTTAATGTCGGCTGTCACCTAACGACTCTATGTGAAGTTCGAACGGGGTCTGTCGCCACTGCCACTCGTTCCGCCACCTCGCCCTGACTCTGCTACTTCTTTGCGGTATGCGATAAAGAAATCATCGACTGCGCGCCCTCGTCCTATTCGCGCGCGCTCGTACATAAAATACCCCTAACGCCCCCCCACCCCCCCCCCCCCCCGATGATATGTCCCTGATCCACCACTTGTCCTTTCGTTCGTCCCCGTATCCTGCTCTTCTATTTCGTCGCTTGATGCGCTTCTTCTTGAAGAAGGACGACGACGACCAACACAAGTGAGTGCGCGCCGGGCCGGGACGATTAAGGCCCCGATTTCTATCGCTTGCTCTCTCTCTCTCCCCCCGCCCCCTCCCCTCTCTTTCTTTCTTTCTTTCCTCATTTGCACCGCCCACCCGCCCGCCCGCCCGCCAGTCAGAAAAGGATAATTGGCAATTTTGTTCAGGCGCGCGCAATCAACGAGCAGTTGACAGCGTCATTAATTTTTTCCCTCCCCAAAAACCATTTTGATGCCAACACTCTGTGCATCATCGCCCTCGCGTCTCGCGTGCATATGCGCCCTACAACACTGCGTGGCCTTCTCTCTACACTCTTGACTCTTGCTCCTTTGCCTTAGGGACGCCGCCAGGTTTTGTTTATCCCATTTTCGATCCTCTCTCTCTCTCTCTCTCTCTCTCTCTCTTTCTCTCTCTCTCTGTCTCTCGGTCGCTGTCTCACACACTCTAGTCTCGTGTTGATCTTCTTGCAGTGCTTCGCTTCCTCGACCTACCACTACTCGGGGACGGGTCGCTCCAAATGATCGACTGCTCCCCGCTCGGTTCGCTCGGTATCGGACCTCGCAAATCGAAGGACACGTTGAATTGGAGCACGTCCCGCTTCGGGGTTGTGCAATTAATTTCCCACCACGCTCCTGCGGGAGCGAGGGAAGCAGGAGAGCGGGGGGAGGGGGGAGGGGATGCTTTGGGCGAAAAAAAAGGGTCCCCCCTTTAATGGGATGTGCGGATAATGCAAATAAATAAATTAATCACAATCATCGACATCTCGCGCGGGGGCCGCCTGTTGGGGGGAGTTGCGGGGAGTTGGGCACCCCGGAACCCGGAACCCCTCAACCCCTGCCGCACCAGAACGGCCACAAGCCGGCCGGGACCTCGATCGTTCCACCTCAGCTCCGGCAACGCGAAATTCGCGAAAACGACTCGACATGACAAGACAAGACTTTTCTGACAGCTTTTTTTGGTGGCCGGTTGACAGCACGGTTTGCTTGCCCGCAGAAAATCCAGGTCCAGGTATGATGAAGTTGCGGAGTGCTGGGGGGGCACCGTCGACGATCGTCGATTGATTTATCAACCGCGTCTGGCGCACGCGTTGGGACCGACTAGTTCGACCCAAAGACAATGGTCCCGAAGTACCGTCAAGATGATCCGTCAAGTGTTTGGATTTTGGACCGAACTACCGCTTACTTGACTTTTGAAAGCGTCACACTTCATTCTGAAATTTGACATTTACCAAATGTGATGGGATCCAAATTAGACCATTTCTGACGAGGGTTTGAACTGATAATGGATCTTTTAATGAATTAAAGGGCCGCGACCGCGAGATATCGCTCGGACTTAGCTAGGTCGACGGGGAAACAACTAGTAACGACTTTACAGATGGCATCCCCGAACGGGCATACCTGAGTGGCCAGAAATATTGACAGCGATGAGCAGAGAGCGGGCAGGTTATTTCCGTTAAACAAGCCGCCCGTGTCACACACTCGTCGGTGTCGGTCGTCGGCCGCTCGTCCGAGGAATTTATCGCATGGCACACGCTGACGGTGGCTGACCCGACGCCGACGAGACGACAGAGCCCCAGCCTGAGCAAACGACGTGTGAACTGATAAGCGGCATCAACTTTGGTTTTCCTGTAGTTTTTCTTTTGTTGGTGTGAACCGAACGCCGAGCGTCGCTTTGACGTTTGTTGCTGTTGACAGTTGCTGGTCGCACCCGAAGCAGGTGTCGGGCACGGTGCGGCGGGCGAATCGTGAAGTGGTGTGATACGACACAAAACTGACAGGAACAAACACGAACGATCCAGAGCACGGTGATGTACGAGAAAAGACCAGCGATTCGATGCGAGTATAACACCGAACGTAACATTTCGAAGGATACTCTTGGGAGATCAAAAACTAGACGTCCCCGAGAGTTACGACCTAGTCCTTTTCAGACAGTTAACAGAACGGGAGAGGGAGGGAGAGAGAGAAAGCGCTAAGGGGGGTTTCCGGATCCGTTATCCTTCTCGTTTCTTTTGTGTGCCAGGACCTTCTGTCAGTGCGGTCAAGATCATCAATTATGTACACCGTGTATTCGGTGTGATAACGAGTAAAGGAAAGTAAAATCAAATAAAAAGGAACCATGACGATAGGGCGAACCAAGAATAATCCTCAATTCTTCATCCTATTTCAACGACCATCCCAGAGGTCCCGGGTGTGCTTCCTCTCTCTCGGATGCTGGGTTCTTGTTGTTGTTCTTGTTGCGCATACCCCAGCAACCAACGTTCGAACCAACATTCACCACCATTCACCACCGTATCTCGAAAGGGTTTCACACGAGTCTGCCGGGTGTTATTGTTTTGCTTTTGCCTCGCCCCTTTACATAGCGGCCCCCTCTCGGCCCCATCACTTCACATCCCCCCCCACCGATTTGGGAATTCATTAATGTGTCGGTTTTGTGGCGCGATCAGCGCGCGCTCAATGGTGGCGAAATCAGCCAGAAGAAGTAGGGCAAGAATAACGGATGGAACATGGAAGAGGTGTTAAATTGTGGCCTGTGCCGGGGATGCTACTGCGCCGGGGTCCCCGACCCCGGGTATCTATATTAATTTTTCGTTTCGTTACTTTCGCCTTTAGCCCCCTTTAGCCTTCGATAATCCCGGGACTTCGGATCCCCAGCGCCAGAGTAGGCCAGAGTAGGCGCAGAGTTAATGCTGATGCCCGATGACGATGATGATGGTGTGATGAGTGCCATCTGTGCGCGCTCCGTGATGGACAGTCGATATCTCGCGCCGCGGCGTTCACAGGGAACCGGTTGGAACCGGGTTCTGACCCGGACTCATGACGCTGATAGACTCCTCTGCGATTCTGCTGCTCGGGGTAATTGCAAAACCAACGATTCCATTGCCACGCGCCGACACTACGGCATCGGGATACGCTCTACCGTCGGCTTTGACAGCGTAGCTGGCGTATCGTAATCGCTCCATAACGTAATTACGTGATTCATCGGCTGCTGTCATTCGGCTGCTGTAGAAGTAGTGATGGAAGAAGCCCAAAAGCTCCTAAAGCCTTAAGCCTCTCCGAGCTGAGCGGATCAAAATGCCATCAAGTGTCGTAGGGCAGGGAATCTACCGACGTCTGTTGGAGTGGAGCGAAAAAAGTAAACAAACCCCATAGCCAAATGTTCATGAAATCAGATAAGGGCCGCTATAGACTGTAGGCGTGTAAGGGCTAGTTCGTACGTGCGTGGTGTACATCCGAAGGGACCACGTAACGGAGTCGCCGTAGAGCGCTATGTAAAAATCGAACCAAGTAGAAAAACATCCTTCCGTGACGGAAACCGGAAAAAAGACCCCGTGCCGAAAGAACAACAAGAAGAACCTATACGGCCCAGTCCGTTTGTGTAAGATTCCACAAAAAGCGAACAAAACAACAACAAGCATTATCAGCTACGGGCACCTAGAGTGTGGCAATAGCTGGGAAAGAAGGCAGCATTACTTGTCTAGCGTCGTCTAAAGGGTGTGCCTGTCAAAAACAAGTAATGTTTCATTTGAAAGCTCAATTTATACAGAATATGTAAAAATATATCATTTAGTCCTCCGTTTTAAGCGAATGCGAATTGTCGGACCTTTCGTTTTAATTTTGAACCGTTCTGTTGGTAGCTTTCGTTGCTGCAGAACACCAGTTTTTTTCAAGTCCATCTCACTCACAACTGTTTTACGGGTCTTTCGAGGTTTCGGTTGATCCACCTGGTGGTGGTGGATCACAACCTGGTCTTTTGGGCACCACCTGGACGTTGATTACGGCATACGGCTTCATGGCATTTTTCCCATAATTACAAGATGCTAAATCCATCCAAAACAGAAAAGAACCTTTGTGCTTTGTTAGGAAAAGGCAAAAGACGTTTATTTAGGCACTCTCGGACATAAATTTCCTGGTTGATGGTCCCGATCGCGATGTAAATACCACTTTTTAAACCATACGAACAGATGGGCCTGCAATACGAGATATTTCTTTACGAATTTCGACAGCTTTATGTTTGTTGCCAATGTTTGCCAATTTCTCCCACCTTTGCTCTTTCAGTTGCCGTATAGTGCTCATGGTCCAAGAATCTGTTTTAAGTCTGCCTTGACGTAGGTTTCATCATCCCGGACTTTTGCTTCACGATTTGGAGTCACTACTTTCTAGAAGGTAGACAGACCAGCACGTTTCTTAGCTCGTTTTACGGTTGTAGACGATACTTCCAGCTTGCTGGCGACGTCTCGGACAGAGACTTTGGGGTTTCGCTTGAAACAACCGATCACTCGTTTCGTCGTTTTTGCGGTCTCGTGGTTCCGACTTCCACCTGATCCAGGGTCCAGGACTTGGCCATATTCAACAATTTTGCTAACTTGGCGCTCGGAGTAATTCGGATTTTTGCGCTGACTGTGCAAAGTTTTGAGACGAACAAGATTTCGACGCCATTTCCAGAAATGAAGGGCAAATGTCAAAATCGAATAATATGTATGATACTACACAAAAACATCTTTAAAATGAGAGGTGTACAAGATTTTTTGATGCACTATGACAAATACTGCGTCAAGTTGAAGTTGACTCGTTTTTGACAGGCACACCCTTTAGTATCGGGGGGGTGAAGCTTCTGGTAGAAGGTGGACAGGCATCCAGGATTGATTGTGCAAATATTGTTAGGCTCACAACAGGCTCTCAGAAGCAGAAACCTACCCTGACAAGAACACTACCAGCCGGCAGTCGTCTACGACGACGGTGACAAAATGGACCTGGGTTGGTTTCAAGAGGACCAATCAGTTGTCATCAGTATTTAACTGATAGTAGTAGACTATTAGGCAGACGTGAAACAAAAGTAATAGTAGTAGCAGTAGCACTAGTAGTAGTTATTACACCCTAAATCTGGGAAGACCCCGAATACGCCAATGGGCACCCCTTGAGATCCGCAGTTCAGGCGGCGTAAAACTGCTGCATGGAGTTGCTGAGGTCTTCAACAACGACCGGACCGGACTCGGAGCTCCGGGCTCGCGAAAAGGATCAATGGGGTCCCCATTAATCACCAGCACCACCGGCCCGGCGAATCCTGCGTTGCACGCCTGTTGCGCCGTTACCTGTCGGGAGAGCCCCACACCCCCCCCGCCCCCCCCCCCCGGCCATTGGTATCTCCCCGTACACCTGCATGATGCTGGTAGCACACACCTGCAGCAGCAGCCGCTCCGAAGGGGACCCTGCGATTTGCATATCTCCGGCTCGGCGGACATATCGGACGGACGGACGAAATGATCGATTAACGGGCACGACTCTCGATCAGCGCAACTCTCGGCGAAAGGTGGCCCTGTGTGGAGGCATAAGTTTGGGACGGGAATTCGGCTACGACCGAAGACCGCACGAGCAGGAGCGGTCAGTGCAGGGTCTAGCGATTCGTCAACTCTTGGGGACCAATTCTTCCGAACCGGGCCCATTACAAGGGCCCCCCGTTTCCGCTTGGCTCCGCTCCGCGTTTCTAGGGGTTTCATTTATCATGCGGCACACACGTATAGTGCGAAAGCGGTGGCTTTAAATCGTGGGGGAGGTGACATTGGCAGGATGGCCAAACAAAATGGCGCGAATGGCGCCAAACACCGAAAGTCCACACCATTCCGGACAAAAAGCTGCGGGTGGGACTTTTGGATAGGGGGGCGAGAATCGTCGTATATATGTCGTAGAGGGTCGATCTAACGCAATAAAAGTCCGTCACTCCTGCGACACTCACCACGTTCCCACCACCCCCCCCCCCCCCCCCCCCCCCCTTCAGGAGTCCCATAAAAGCTTGAGCCGCTCCATCGGGCAGCTCGGGAAGTGAGGTGATGTATTGGAACCGTAGGAAAGGCCGAGTGGGGTATGCAGAGGAAGGTGAGGCGAGGGGCTAGAGAGAACTCTAAGGGACGTTAGCCCCGGGTGCCTTGATGGGGGGGGGGGATCATCACAGCTAGTCCCCAACAGATGCCCAGATGTGGAAACTTTGTGTTTTAAGGACTCCACACGGCCCTGACAGCGTGACTCTTGGACTAAGGACCTGAACCGACACTCGTGTGTGTGTGTGCGTGTCTGTGATTTATGGATTAAATGATTGATTGAATGTGTGTGTATGTGGGGGGGAGGACATGCGGGCGTTTTCCCTTTCGTAGACGATGCCGGGCGCATCAAGATGATGATGATGATGATGTGGTATTCGAGCAATTCTGGGTAGAAAAAGTGTTCATGTGGGTGTGTTATAGAGAGAGCGAGAGAGAGAGGGAGAGAGAAAAAGCATTTGTTCTGCAGCTGGTGGTGTGCTTGATTAGCATTAGATTGTAAAATTTTGGATCTTTTATACCACCAGCTTTTGTCAGCTTTCGACGATTCGGTAGGCCACACACCGCAGGATAGCGAATTGTGCGGAAGTGTGACAAGCCAAAAGGGCAATGAATGAGCAGAAAGGACCACCACCAGCATACACCAGCAGGCTGTGGTGTAGCCTCTATCAGCGGACAGATAAAGCCGACTAAGTCCGTAACGACGTCCGGGCCCGAGGTTCCATGGACTTCGGGTTCCGGGACCACCGCCCAACACCTACACAAACAGGACGTGACGGGGTACAAGAAGTAAGAAATTAAAATTAATCCGTAACAGGATAAATGGGAAGCGAAAAAGAGAAAGAGAGAAAAAAAAAATGTGGAAGAAGACTACTCGGCGAAGCAGAAAATGGGCCGACGTTCGTCCGGCGTCATCGTTCATCAAGAAGCGCTGAACGTTGAGACATTTTCTCTCGTCGTCGGTGGAATCGAGCAGCAGCAAAAGTGGATGGGGCAGAAGACCACGACTTTCGGATCCTTTTTGCTTCGGACCACCACCGCTAATCACAGGAATTAAATGCTTTGCACACTGCGCCCGGTGCTGGCCGATATCGGAGGGCATCATCCTATCAGAGCGCTGAACTCGAGAAAAACCGCAGTTTGTTACACCCTGCACCGAGCGGGGATTAGAACTCGCCTTACTCCTTACGAATCGAATCCCGCCACTAACCAGAAGAGGAAGAAAAAAAAGCAGACGGCTTTGGGCTCGATTTCGTGTGACGGCGACAGGTATCAGCGTAACAGCGCTCCACTCCCCCGGCAATCCCGGCAGTGTTGCCAGCCCAGTGCACCGTTCGAATGGAATGCGGATACCGCCGGCCGGCGGATTGCGGTGCATTGTGGTTGAACGAAACTCGACACCGAGCAGACGAAGCAATCCCCAGCACAATCCCCAGGACTGGCGGCGGCTGGCCCGAGCCGGTTGTCCAGACGAATCACACAGGTCACTGCACGTGAATCCATCCTGCGGCCATCCTTTCACTGGCAGTTCACTCGCCCCACGTTCACCACGTGTTAACCGCGAGATTCGGACAGTGAAATGCAACCAGCCAGCCAGCCAGCCAGCCAGCAAAGCAATGCAATAACACGGTGCGCGCGCTGGACGGCCGGACATTCCATCCCAAGAAATGGCCGGCTCCAAAAATGGCGTGCCACAGGATAAGCCTCTATTTCCTTTATGCGTCCCGTCGAGATGACGTGACTTCATCGCCCAAACAACGATACTCTTCAGTGCCCAGGCTGTTCGATAAGTTTGGCGGTTGCAATAGAAAAAGCAAACTTTTTTGTGGTTTGAAGCTCACTTTTTCAGAATATGGTCTTCCCGATACACCGCGCGTTCCGGACGAGAGTCCAGTTTATGAATTTCATCCCCTGAACTGATCTGTGGAAGGGCTTCAAAATTCGCTTCCAGAGTGCTTCCATTTGAGGTAAAACGCTTTCTACGCATGAATTTGTGTTGAGGTCTGGAAACAGATGGAAGTCGCTGGTCGAGCCAAATCAGGTGAATACGGTGGAGGGCTCCAACAACACCAGATTCTTGGCCGCTTTCCGGACACTAACCCGTTTCGAAGCCGAAGAACCAAATTCATTTCATTCGGAGGCTCAGTTTTGATTCAAGATCTTGGTGATAGACCCAAGGCTCATCCATCGAGATAAGTCCACTTTATCCTTTCGAAAACGCTCCCAATGTTGCCGAGAAAGTTGCCTACGAATATAATGACTCAATGCCACGTGGCATAACATGTAATCTAAATAGATTTTAATCGAAATATTTTCATTTCAATCATTTTGATACTTTAAAATTATTAAATAGCTGCAATCCCATTGTGGAATATCTCTGTACTCTTATGTAATCAAACATCTCTGTATAATAAAGATCCAATTTTGAGAATTAAAAAAAAAAAAAAGTTGCCTACGAATGCATGTTTTCTACAGGATGTTCCATCATGATCCAACTATTTAAATGATGAATAACTCCGCTATTTGTTAATCGATGTTGACAAATGAACAAGATTTGTTTGGGATATAGAATGCCGTTTATTAACAACTTAAAGACACACAAACACCGACCTTTTTTGGGCATTTTTCATTGTGTTTGACACCATTTCAGTAATGGACAACGTAATAGCAGCAATAAGTTAGAGCAGCTCAGTGGAGTTATTCAACATTTTAATAGTTGGATCGTGATGGAACACCCTGTACAAATTCAGGTGTTGTTGCCGTTTTTGGAACGTCCTTGACGTGGATCGTCTTCTAGGTTTGTACGACAACACGTTTAAATTCAGTTGCAACACATCTTTCTGTAGTTCGTTCGTTCTGTAGTTCACAACAGTTTCGTTCATAAATATCCTTTATTTGATTTTTTTTTCATTGGAGAGTAAAAAACTTAAACACGTCAATAGCTAAATGGTTTGTAACAAAGACATAAAATGACAAATGTCAACAAAATACATCCGAGCTAGTGGCAGCGCCTTCTGAACCGCAAAACTTATTGAACACCCCAATATTCTAATCCACCCCGGGCCATCAGTTATAATCGAGTAGTTGGCCGGTTCGGGTTTCTGCGGTTGGGTAGGATGGGATTCCGAAAGGACACCGTGCGGTTTCTCCTCGCCCCTCGCTGTAATAGTTTGTCGCAACAGGACACCCGCCCACCAGGATTCAAGCCAAGTTCAATCCGCCCGCCAAGCGCCAAGTTCAAGTCTAGATTTAATCAGGGTGTAACCACAGGGTTTCGCCAGCTCGTAAGCCGTGTCGGGAAAGTTTCATTCCGCGTGGACCTGGGGACACTCTCATCCGTCCGTCCGTCCCGTCCGTCCGTCTCCTGGACACACTCTCTCCACACGGAGCTCTCGGACGGCGTCATCGTTCTTACTGCTGGTAGCACTCTCAAAAGTGTCACCCAATTGCAGACAAAATATCGCCCGTCGCCGGGTGTCCTGTCTACACTTGGCACCCACAGCAGCAGCAGACGGATAAGCGGAGTTGACTGTGTGACTGTCTGCCACAAGTGGTGGCCCATAAGACGTGTCTCGCGGACCAACTGACGGCGATGGCAAGGATGGCGCCGAAACAGTGTCAATCTTTCAATTGCCCACCTTCCGAAACCTCCTGTGGCCGTCGCCAGCCAGCCAGCCAGCCAGCCAGCTAGCCAGCCAGCCAGCCAGAAGCATAAACAATCAGCTTTACGGCTTATGGGGTGACTAAAGCGGTGCGATTTTTATGAGTAAGGTTGGTTTCCCGCCCGTGCCCGTGGCTGTATTACCGCCGATTCCACCAAATGGTTCGATTTAACCACCCCACCAGCGTCCTTCCAACTTCTGGAAGGTGGCTGCTCTAGCACCTACTAGGAAGACATCAGGATAGCGCATCCCTTGGAGTCCCGGACCAGAGTACTCGAGTATCGGTACTTCAGCGGGCGGCGAGCCATTATGGCTGGCGACAGTTCGTGTAACGTAATTGCAAAATCGAAGGAGCGAGTGAAGCAAGTGAAATGTAAACGGGAACACACCGAGAAGCGCATACACACTACTATTAGGAGCCGTTATTAAATGTATCCCCAATCGAGACAATGTTTTGCCTCCCTTAAGGCGGTCCTCGGGATGGTCTGGTTCGAAGCCACACCAGACACCACTGCCGGTCTTTAGCCGATTGCAGTAAATGGCACGATTACTTACGGTTACAGTAGTACACACTGCAGAAGGACTCACACTGGCCTGGCGTCTCTTCGGAGAGACAGAGAGAGAGAGAAAGAGATAGGGACACTCAGTCCGATGCAGTCACTGCAGGATGGATAGGCGGATCTACTGACCCGGACCGAATTGGGTTTTTTTTCCGGAGAGTCTTCCAGGAATGCCGACTCCCAGACACCTGGCACCTTCTGGCAGCTCGATATTGGGCATGGAAAGCTCAACATTCGAGGGCTGTTCGAAAAGTATCCATAATTTTGGGGGGCCATTTTGAACGATCAGTCAAATCAGTTTCTGCAGTTGCTTTACATAGACGTATTTTGGCTCATCTGCTCCAAAAAACGGGATTTGTGTGATAAAAAAAATTAAATTGACCCACTATGACTTTTTCTTGTTCCGGAAATTGAAGGGAACTTTTTCAAGCCACGAAGGGACGATGCCAGGCTACGATTTAGTAGATAAAGATGGAATCGAAGGAGGCGCTGTATGAGATTCCAATAAAGTTTGTTTTTCGAAGTGCTTCGAGGATTGGAAAGAACGTCGGCACAAGGGTACGAGGGCTCTTCAAAAGCAGTCAAGACATTTGAATTTCCGCTGACTACGTATGCTCGTATTTTAGTGTTTTCTTGTGGCGTTTGTCTATTCCGAAAAATGGATGGCAAAGAATCTGTGTCAAATTTTGTATAAAATACGAATTCAGGAGCTCGGGAAAGAAGCGAGAATCGAACATACGTAGACCGTGGAAATTGAAATGTCTTACTACTATTTTAACAGCCCTCGTATCTCTGATGGAAATTACCGTATTTTTCCGTGTATAACGCGCACCCATATTTAAGAGAGAAAAATGGGAAAAAAGTTTTTTATTATACATTTTTCAGATATGTGATATCCAACAAATATCAAATGATAACAATGTATTACTCTAAATGTTCTTTAAATATTCTAAAGTAGAGTAAAGATAAAATGCGTATACATTGCAAAAGGCACACTAGTATTTTATGTTTCGTAATAATCTTCAAACTCAGATTCACTGCTGTCTGACAAATTGATATTCTCTAATTGCTCTTCACTGTACTCCTCATTGTCACTCTCTGAAGAGTCCTCATAAATTGCGACATCTTCAGATCCATCCATAGCATTGCTGATGCCACATTTTTTGAAGGATTTCACAGCAACATCTGTTTTAACTCCCTGCCATGACTTAATGACGATATTGTATGGATAATTATATTCCTAACAAATTTTATATTTTATAATTTATTCAATAATACCCTAAAATATGTACCTAAAAGGGCACATTTGTATGTTTAGAGGAGACAAAATTTTTACTACCCTTGTATAACGCTCACCCAGATTTTGGAGCAAACAAAAATTGGGAAAAAGGTGCGCGTTATACACGAAAAAATACGGTACATTATAGGGGATAAAATAGATATTCATGAAAAAACATATATACTGTTTCGAAAAAACACAAAAATCGGGCTACTTTTTGAACAGCCCTCGTCGTGGTATTAACACATCACAACACCTGCCCGAATTGGTGCGGTGTGGACAAATGGGTTAGCAGATCAATGAAAAGATTGGCTGCATTCATCCGTCAGTCAGTCAGCCTCCTCCCTCCCTCCCTCCCTCCCTCCCTCAACGTCCTTCCTACCGGCGTCCTTTCAATGACAGTCGGCCGTCGGTCGTCCGCGGCCGATTCTCGGCCGATGATCGATGATGCTGAAGGTGTTGGATTGCCCCACCGCCCCGAGCGAAGCTTACACTCCCCACTCCCCAGCCTCACCCCTTCTAACCCGCTCCGTACCATCCAAAATGGCGGCGCATCAGTCGCTGCTTACCTGTATCGGTGATCGGTTTGTCGAAGAAGCGGCCGACGACCCCCATCAGGGGCCCGTAGCTGAGCTGCAGCCCGTGGGTGAGGGTGTGCACCAGGATGCCCACGAGGATGACCACCCAGCCCCAGCCGCCCTCCGGGTAGTACCGCCGGCACAGCAGCCGCCGGGCGGCCATCAGCTGCTGGAAGGTGGGCGACGGCGGCATCTTGTCGCTCTTCCTGGCACCGCCGCCGCCGCAGCCGATGCCACCACCGCCACCGACGCCACCGTCCATGTCGTCGTCGTCGTGCACGGGACTGCCGCCGGTACCGCCCGTGCCACCGGCGGCGGCAGCGGCACCACCCACACCACCGATGCCGCTCGGGGTCGGCGATATGAGCGGCCAGGATAAGGCCCGCACCATGGACGACATCCTTCGGTGCGGTAGTAGTAAGGACACACAGCACACTCACTGCACGCGAACGGATCCCGGGGCCGGGTGGGCGATTTGTGTCACGCTGGTCGGGCGAAACTGTGGCAGCTCCATTTCACTCACGCACCGTGCCCGTAATTTGTTTTGGGTTTCCGCTTCCGCCTGGCTGCCTCCTTCGGCGGGTGTGCCAATGTTCGATGGTCGAGCCTTTCGAGTATCCTTTCTGATCGTTCGAGCAAAGGCGCAGACACTCGGATCGAATTTATTTATCTATTTATATATACTGACGATGGGCAACACGTAAACGATAGACAAAACAGCATGAGCCTATAGAGCCTGAGTGTTAAGCTGATCGAAGCTACATTTTGCCTCTTTCAAACGCATCCAAGTTTATGCAAAGTGGTGCGTGCGTTTATCCGTTGATAGAGCAGTAAAAACACACCGTTACAGAAAGCAACAGAGGTGAGCAGCAGTCTCTGGTGTAGAAATTTACAACCATGTCAGAGACCCGCTTAAATCCCTAGAATGTCGTCATATGAAATGATCCTCTAATAGGGAATAGAAGGCAACAGTCGATCAGGGTCAGGGTTCAGGACAGAATCCTGAGGGTATCCTTTTAGTGGAGCTGTTCCATCGGCCGTCTGTTAACATCCTTACAGTGTAATGTCCAACCCGTGCAACGACATCACGAACTTTTTCTACCAATTCCGAATGAGTTCGATCTACGTCCGCCACAGGAAGCGAATGGTGAAGCGATTGTCTGTCAGCATAATGGAAACAGTAGTAGACGGCAAAGGCACATCAAAGGGAATCGGCACTCGCGTCCAGAATTACTCGAATGCATCTAGCGGAAGAATTTGGACTGAATTTGGGCCGAAGAGACTACCATGCCCTATAATGTCTATGGGGACGATCCAGGTCCAGGCCGTCCCCGTCATTTTCACAAGTCCGGTTTGGATTGCCGCGAGCTACTCAGCATCGTTCGACCTCTGCACAGGGACTGCACACTTGCCCATCTTCTGTTTTTTTATGTACAAATTAGATGATGCCATGATTGGTGGTTCCATAGAGCCAAGATTTCCGTTCATTCCACTTTGGTATGTCGTGCTCGTGCCCGTGTAGTTATCTATTCATTAATCAGCGTTGCAGCGATGTCGGATCTCTGTCATCCGCTGTCCAGATTCCGGGAGTCTCCCGCGGGTTATTCCCGCTCCCCCATTGGTAATTGGGTGAGTTATTCTACATCGGATGTCATGCCATCGGATGCCATAGAAATGCTTTTTTTCTCTCCCCCTTCCTCGGGTCTGCCTTGGACGAGGCGAACCGGTGAGCGTTTAAGCGGGGGCCATCGAGCTACTAGAGAGGGGAGAAGAAAAAAAACTCCTCATCCTAATGTGAATTCAACAGATGGCGGGTGCGATTTGTTTGCGAATTGCGACGCTGCGACGACGACGTACGAAATCGTCGATCGTCGATGACGGATTTTTGGTTTAAATATTCCATGTATACGATATTCATCGATTTATATTCATGATGGTGCCGCGCGACTGTCGAGACTCTGGCCACTGGATGTTTTGCCGTGAGAACGATGCGAACTCTTCCGCATTCCGCACCGGTCCCGGTCGTGGAGGGCGGAAAACAAAACCATCGGAAGGTCCAACGGCCCGGATCGGCGGATCGGGCGGAAAGATGACAGATGACCGACATTAGCCGCGGCACCGCCGAGTTTCTTGCAGTTTCTGAGTGCATTCCACTGGGGCGAAAGTGAATCCAAACCTCTGTTTTATGTCAGGCATTCGGGAGGGCCGCCCTTTCATCACTTCATCTTCGATGCGCCAACCCTTCGAAGTGCCTTCCCTTTGATGTGGGCCATTTTCACGCGCGCCACGATCGGCGGAACGGCGCTTTGCATTAACTCCATCTCCACTCCACCGTTCTGTCTCCCTCTCTCTCTCTCGGGAAGGAAGCGAATTGAGGAAACCAGGCTCAGCACACACACGAGGTGTTTATGCCTCGCTCTCCTCCCTGGGCTGGAATGTTTAGTCTGGAGCCGATCGCCAGTCCTCACCAACAACTCGGCCGATCGAAAGGAATTTCTGACAGACCGTGGCGTCGGACTCTTCTCACGGGCTGTCAAATTTACGGCGGTGCCATCTACTCATGCCACTCACCATCAGCATCATCTCGTCGTCGCCGGGGTCGCGCGTCACCATCTTCGCTGTGCGCTAATTATAGGTAGATATTGCGATCTGAAACCGCCGGCGGTGCGCCGAAAAACCCCCCAAAAAAGCCGAGAGCTCCAGTCACGGTCCACCGCGCCCGGGGGCCAGCGTAATTGGCGCAACCCGCGGCGGGAGGTCACGTGCCACCGTTCTTGCGGCGTTCGGTCGGCGTTCGGATTCCATAAAAGTCTTCGATCGGCGATCTGGAAGCTACTGGCGGTGCTTCTGGTTCAGCTCCCGGGAGTCCCGAGCGCTCCGACGCCAGACCAGAAAAGTCGGTTAGACATGTCATCGTCGCCAATTGGCGGGCGAACCACCAGAGCCTGCTAGAGCGATGCCGGTAATTACCACCTCCGGAGCCTGAGGTGTTGGAACACTCTTGGCTGCTCGAGTTGGAGTGGCCAGAAAAGGAGTTCTCGAGCCTCTCTCTACCTTAACCGTTTAAATCACTAGCAATCGGCCCATTGCTACCGAAAGGACGGCCCACTGTCATTAGAGCCCTCTCTGTGCTCTCGCTCTATCCTTTTCCCTCTTATCCTGTAGGTTGTTTGATGTTCTGACGTTTGATTGCGTTGCGTGTTGAGCGGCTGGTTGTTGGTTTGGCCAAATCCTGCCACAATTCCTGTACAGATTATCCCACTTCCCAAACACTCGCACACGCATCCTTTCGCTGGGGGACTCACTAACTAGCACTAGCTAACGACAAGGACACCATCGTAGTAAAAAGGCCCCAACATATAAAAATCAAAATTAAAAGGAAGGCTATCAAGCACGTGGCGTGGAATGGCGGGAAAACGCGGAAGCGGCACACACTCACATACGCACGTACACACACACCGGGGTCGGTGGTTCGCGAAACTACTTCCGGGAGGACACACACACCACACACCACACACCACACACATGTCACATCTCGTGTCCGCAAGCAGCAGGAAGCGAGGACGAGAGCCCCCCGGCCGGAAGTTGGAACGCCGCGACCATAAGTTTTGGATAATATTCCCGCCGGGGGGGAGGGTGAGGCGGTGGTAGGGAGGGCGGGTGTACCGGAACGGGCGGGGAAAACTGTACCGGGACCGGAAACGTCCGGTCTCCGGTGTGGAGGTTAGCTCTCCCGGACAGGTGCGTCGTCCAGATAGAGTGCGATAGAGTGAGAGAGCTAGAGAGGTGAGCGGAGCGGGCGGGATAGCGGGCTGTGTGCGTGCGTGTGAGGGAGTGGAGGGAGAGCAGGTGAAGATGTGAACTCTAACGCGGATGATAATCAACTGACGGTTTGCTGCATGTCCAGCTGCCCATCAACCCTCCAGAGAGGTCGATCGCGCGTTCGCGGTACTTGCCTCTCCGGCCGGGCGCGGGCGGGTTGGAAGAGGCGCCCACACTACGGTGGTGCCGGGGGGGGCAGCAGGGGTGAAGCGTAATTGGCAGGAAAGGACCGCGCGCACCAGACCGACGAGCCTAGCGAGCGAGCGAGACAGACGAGGCGTTCCTGGCGGACAGAAAGAGAGAAAGAGAGATGGCGCGCGCGCGGTTCGAGAGTGAGCGCGAGAGCGAGAAGGGCGAAATGGGCGAGGGATAAGGATAGTCGACGGCCGGCCGCCGTCGACAAGGAGCGGTGCGAGAGAGAGAGTCGGCGAACCCAGAAGGATTCCAAAATTAAATCACACGCTTTTCGGCTCCCGTAGGCAGAGAGAGAAAGAAAGCGAGAGAGAGAGAGCGAGAGGGAAGGAGAAAGAGAGAGAGAGAGAGACGGGAATCTGATACGAACAAGGATGCACAACACGGGAATAAAAAGGGACAGTAGCTCGCAGTGTAAAGACGGTGGATCTTCGGGAACCTTTTTTTGTTAAAAGACCGAGCGATGACGACCCCGTCTCGTTGTAAGGAACAACAAAAACAACACATCCGTGTGCGTGGAGCGTATCTTTTTTAGTATACCGCTAGTTGACATTACCAGCCATCGCCTTTATTTTTTTGTTGGTGTTTTTAAACGCCAAGCCTGGAGGCCAAGGCTCGGCATCGTTTGGTTTTTGGGGGGGGCGAAAGAAGTACAGTAAACACAGTACAGGCCTGAATATTGACAATGAGAGCGCGCGCGATTAAAACCCCCAGAATCCCCAGAAAAATAAAATCGAAAAGAAGAACAAGGATAGCGGAAAGAATCACCGAATCTTAGCATAACTCGCGGAGGGCGCACCGAACCCGAAATTGCGAAAGAAACAAACCCAAACAAAAACACTGAATGACGTCTGGTGCTGAGTGAAGTGAGTGAGTGAGTGAGAGTCTCTGCGGATGACAGACTCGAAGACCGAGGGTGAGACCGAGCGAGCGAGTGAGGTATGTAGGGGCGTGAAAAAGGGGGGATTAAAGAATTCGAACGTGCTGTAACCGGACACGGCCGAAGCAACGGTTCTGGTGCTTCCGCTCTAGAGCGATGAGTGATGCCCACCTACGACCCCGGCAAGAGACTACAACCGACATCCTGGGCGGAGAGGAGCGAGAGAGAGATAGAGAGGTTGCCGCGGGCGCATATCATTCACATGTCATTCCACGGGCTTCACGGTCCGAGAACCGAGAATCCTCTAAGAATCCTGGCCCGATGGTATGCCCGAAACCAAGCCCGGAAGGATCAACCGGCGGGGTCCGTAGCAGCTCACACTTATCGCAGGCTGCTCCAGAGATTTCAATTTTTCGTAGACACTTCGGCCCATCCGGTCTGTTTGATTGATGGACTCGATGAAGTATTCTCGTCTATCCGGGCCAAACCGGGCAGGTGATCTCCTCTTCAAGGTGTGTACACCCAGCAACCATCGTTTTGGTCTACAAAAACCATCTGATCGCCGTAGCATCGTCCTGGGCTTCTGTTCTCGACTACGCGGGGGACATATGATTCCTGATCACAATGGTAAGCTTCTTTCGTCCTTCTGTCAGCACTAGTTGGAAGAATGCCAATTCTCAACAGGGTGCTCAACAGGGTGCATCTGTCTTGTCTCTGTCGCCTGTCTGTCTTTTGCTAACATAGGTGATCATTTCGTAAGTGTCAAAATTGTTTTCTAAATGATTACAACTACCAGAATGAAGTTGGGCCAGGTTTCAAAACCACTGGCCACTGGACTCCAGACTGTTGTCATCCATAGATTGCTTCCTGATATGACTGTGGTGGTATCACTTCTGGCCCACAGGATGTGACCCAGATTATTGCGCGAGAGAGCTACATTGCGTGCAGTTATTTTCCCATACACCGACTCGGCTAGGGGGCGCATATTAGGCTAATCAGAGAATTGGGGCTAAGGAACCAGGCACCTAAACGACGACGTGACCATCACCACCTCCAACCTCCCTGCTCCCTGTCTGTAGGTCGCCCCACAGACGGCAGGCCACAATATGTGCGTAATGTTCCGGAACGGAACATCGGACGAAAACTGCCGACTCATAGTTTCAATTATTCGCCTCGTCCTCTTTGAGCTGAAGAAATGCCACATCCTGCTTCCCCCGCCCTCCATTATACCCCACCCCTTCCAGGGTGGGATAATATAAAATAAAGTTATAAGCGAGCTCGGTGGCTCCACCCGACCCGACATTGCCCTATCGCCGAGGTTCCGGTTCCGGTGCGAGCCTAGAGAGGGTGATAGGCTGGTTGGGTGGGCGAGAGGCGCTTGGAGGAAGAAGGGAGTGATTTGTTCAAATCAATATCGAAAGGAAGAGCGGCACGGTTCACTACACCGCAACAACAACAAAAGGAGACATCATCTCCAAGAAGTAGTAGTAGTAGTAGTAGTGGTAGTGGAAGAAAGAAGTCCAATCTTTGCCTGTACGACCGCCCCGAGCTCCTGGCCTCCCCCGTTCGCCGATCGGCATCGCTTATGCTCGCCGCTTATTACGTAAACAACGGTCATTAGAGAGGCTGGCAGCCGGGGAGGGGGTGGCGAAGGACCCGACCCCGTGGCGGCGGCGGCACACGGATATGTAGGGCAATCTTATTGCTCTGACCCCGGAAAGGAGCAAAACAAAGGGGGCAGAAATGGAGTGCAGCGATATGGTGGTAAAATCGACCTTCCCACATCCTTGCGACAAACCGTTAGGTCATGGGACGCGCACCGCGCCCAATCACACAGCATAATGAGGCGGGCATTCAGCATTAGAACCACCACTCCGTCCGCTAATAAGAGGTCCCTGTTTCCCCCCTCGTACACGAACGAACGGTCACAATGATGGCGTGGCTATCCATTTATGGTGGTGGTTGATGCCGCTAATCGCTCTACGGCTCCCGCCACCCGACCCACCCCCGATGCAAATAGTGTCGCGCCCCCTTCCCCCACCCCGCAGGGGTCAGGTTGACATCACACCCACCACCGGGCCCCGTTCCGGACCACTGGACGTCCGTACACCGGGTGACCATAAATTGGATATTTTATCATGCACGTTTGTTAATCCGCTCATCAGCCTTGTTCAGCGGCGCCCATCATCACGCCACCCAACCTCCCTTCACGCTCCCCAAAATCATGCAGCCGCATTCTTCACCGCAACTCCACACCGGCGTATGCGTGCGTAATTTGATTTATGGCTGCCTTCGATTCACTCGCGTACGATTTGATTTACTCTCGGGCCGCCCGTTGGAAGCCCGTGCCCGAAGGTGGAACACACCTTCTGACTCCTAGGCTTGGTCCTTTCGAAATCACACGGGAGTTTTATACCGGAGGAGATCTGCAGTTTGCTACGGTGGCCAAAACCGGAGCGCGAATTAGGATTTTGTGTAACTCAAACACTCTTTAATAGCTAGAAGCCACGGCCAGGTGCTAAGTCAAGTGCATACGACCAATCGGCATTTTAATTATCTGAGGACCAAAAACGGTAGCTCAAAATGGTTGCCACTGATTTTCGATACTAACACAAAGTCCGGAGGTGTCAGTCCGTGATTTTGGAGAACCAACTCCTGGTTTTTGTAACTTGTCCGTATAGCCTTCCCTGCCCTCGTTAAACATTTTGTACCACTTATAAACTATTGTTTTCTCGATAGAGCTTGCTCACATTTTGGAACCCTTTTCTGTAGCAGAAGTATCATACCGTACACAAAATTTAATGGAACTACGTTGTTGAATATCTTCAGACATTATGAAAAACGAAGAATTGAACTGGACTCGTATCGCAAATACTACTTAGTATTTTGTTTTCCTCTTAAAGAACGGGCCGTGTCGTATTTATTATTTGTATATAGCTTAATTCTATAATAATATAATTTAAACTTTAATCTAAGCATCATGAAAGATGTTGGGGGGGCTTATTTTACTAGTATTTTCACGTATAATTTGACACAGATTTGTTGGTGACAGTGTTGTCAACTTAGAAATAAAAACATTTGTCCCTAACGGAATCACAAATAAGTTCAAAAGCTAAATTCCCTAAAGCTACCTTAACGGGCCACAGTGTTCTGTTTTGGCCGATCAGACAGAAGACACGGTTTCCCAGGAAAACCTTGTATCCTGTTGTCGTTTCTACAAACACCAAAGCACACAAAAAGTGTCCGGTAAAGTATATTCAATCACCGACCACTTGCTGTGCGCTGTGAACAGATCGTTTTCTTTTTCCACCATTACTATACTCCGTTTCCCTGTTCTTATCGTCTTTTGTCACCTCGTCTCCTGGACTTGACAGGGAAGCAGAGGAACCGTTTCGGTCGCTGCTCCACCCTGAAGTTGCTCGTATGAGTGGCTGTTGTTTGAGATGCTGGCACCGGAAAAAGAACGGACGCAAACAGCAAAAACCAACCCTCTAAGACTCTGACACAAGTGACACTTGCAGCAGCACCAGGCACATCAGCGCGGTAGGCAAATTGTCCTTTTCGGTTCGAGCGAGTACAGACAGTACCGAAACAGGCAAAACAAGGACAAAAACAACAATATTTGAAAAAACGCGCCAAACGTAGTAATGTGCCACTTTAGTGGCACTTTAAGCACGACGGGCGATGTAGGAAGAAGTCGGTCACGCGGGAAGCGCTCGAGTGCGTAAACGCAAATAGCGACTAATAGACCTTCTAACTTTCCGGAACACATCGCAACGGCATCGTTCCTTTCAAAGGAGTAAAACGGGAGATCGAAGCATGGGACTGAAATATCGTGTTTCTAACGGTAATATGCTTTAGAAGTCCTTACGCTTTCTTGTGAAACAAAAATTATCAAAAAATTTGATTGTTTGTTTGTACGGCAAGACACAGATATCGAGCAGCTTTCGAGCACTGTTGTGAGCGCCCTCTATCTGGCGTTTGCGCAAACGCTGAAGCGTCGAGCGGAAGCATTTCAACGGTTGGTGCTGTGCGGAAATCTGTCAGATTGGCAATGTGTGCGTGAGAAGCCATAAATATATTGATTTCACGTTTTTCTCAATAGATGGCTCTTTTCGCATAAAAAATCAGACTCAGTTTTGACAGCGCAGAGTTCAGCATATTTCAGACAGACAGAGGATTCGCTGACCGAAGTTCGCTCTGTTTGCTGTGTTGTTTTGGTTTCTCCGTGTTTTGTTCTGGCAGTGGCATGTGTGCGGGGACGATGTGTGCGACGACAAGTGTGGCCAAGTGCCGGAAATTGACCGAACGCTGCGAGCGAAAGTGTGGCCGAAAGCCATAGAGAGACTGAGTTCGGTGCACCGAAACACGGTCCCGGAACCTCTGCAAGCAATCAATTGTCACCCAAAATCGACGGCCGCAACACAAAGGTTAACCACAATCAACCACCACCAACCGACGCGTGTGTGTGCGTGTATATTGGTGCGTTCCCCTTAGCACCTATCACCCTGCGCCAATCAATATAATCGCTCGATTCACTTCCGTTCCGCTCCGAGGAGCCATGGCCAGACTTCCGGCGTTACGGCGCTCGGTGGGACGATGCGCTGGAGGTGACGACTAGGAACACCGGTCGCAAGATGAGTGAGAGCGAGCAGGAAACGGTTCAGAAATGTACGGAACCGGATGGCGACGGCCACGAAGGTGCCGGGCAGGAGGGGGCCGGCGCCGAGGAGCTGGCCGTCGGACTCCAACCGGAGGCGGAACAGTTCCTCGATGGGCTCGCCACGGACTCGTCGTCGGAGGAAGAGGAACCGCTCGAGCTGCAGGTTGCCGGGAAGCAGAATTTCCCGCCCACACCGTACGAGGAGTGTTTCGATTTAAAGATGTTCGAGGTGTGCTCCTCCCCGACCCTCCCGGAGCGGCCGGTGCCCGATGGTGCCGATGGTGCCGATAGTGGACGATCCGGCGAGGAAACGAATACTTCGGTGGAACAGCCACATCATCATACAGCTGCTCATTCGGTTACCCCTACCGCTGATGCGCTGACCGCGGTCGGCTCGTGTTCCGGTGTGCGACGGAAAAGTGAGACCATCGCGGGAAACCCTGGCCGCCTGACCCACGAAGAGGAGGAGTCGTTAAGCGGGGCAAATGGTACGAAGAAAAAGGTTCGTCCGAACGGACTGGCAAAGGCGCTGCACAGCGTTGTGTGGCTTGATGCGGCAGCGAGCCCGACGAAGCTTCATCGACCGCTGGAGCGGGCGTGGCCCACCAGGCCCACCTATCATCGGCCTATCGAGCGACCGTCGGCCCTGACCGACCGGAGGCGAGAAGATTCCACTGGGAGCAAGCGAGGGCGGCTTGGGACAGAAGAGTTTTCGTTCGACATCATTGACACGGATGAGCATGAGCAGCAGCAGCAGCCACTTGCGGCAAAAAACGCACACCAACAAGTAGAACAGTACGAGGAGGAGCAGCGGGAGGAAGAAGAGGATGAGGAAGGCGAGGAACAAGAGGGAGCCGTGGGTGGTGTGGGAACACCATCCAGGCGGCCGGTAGCGCACAGGGAGGAGGACGCGAGCCGGTCGACGGACGTGGAGAACTTTTCCGTTCCCGACGCGGCCACCGCTGCTCTCGAGTCTTCCCCGGAAGTGATCTTCCGTCCGCCAACTGTCCGTCTGCATCGGCCCCTGGTCAGGACACTTTCGAACGGTCGTGAGTGGAACGCGGTACGAAGCCCCCCCGACCAGCAGGCGGCGGCTAGAATATCGCGCGGCAGTAGCCGGCGATATCGTCCCATCGAAGCGGGACCTCCTTTCTGCATGCCAGCGGATCTGGTTTGTCCGCCGACCCCAACGCACCATGCTCGCCGCCATTGCCCCGCTGCGGTCGTGTCAGCGCCACCAACGACAAATGAGCCGCGAAGTTCGCCATCCTCGCTCGATGTGCTGACCATTGCCGTCCCAACCGTCCAGCAGCAAACTGAGGAGTCGAACGTGGCAGCCGGTGTCCGGCACGTTCCGACGATGCGGCTCCCGTCGATCCCGGAACGGGCCTGGGCCCGTGCCCTCCTGGCACCAGAGTCCGAAGAACCTCTGCCGCCGGCCTGGGAGGCGCGCATGGACAACCATGGTCGAATCTTCTACATTGACCACGCAACGCGCTCTACCTCCTGGCAGAGGCCGGTGGCCCACGGGGTACCCGTTGGGAGCTCCCAAGAGCCGGACCCACACCGGCAGCAGCTCGATCGGCGCTATCAATCGATTCGCCGCTCCATCTACGCCGAGCGCCGATCCCAGCTCGACGACAGCGTTCCGACCACGTCTTCCGCCGCGGGCGCTAGTCCAGAGACCACTGGCCACAGCCATCCGCAGGCGTGTGGAGCGGCAAGCCTCGCGGAGCAAACTTCATCGCAGCGCACCGAACATCCAGCGCTGCTCATGATCTGCCGCTCGGACTACTACTCGATGCTGCACGCGAACGGGGATGCAATCCAGCTCTACAACCGAAATGCGGCCCTCAAGCACATGGTGTCGCGGGTGCGCCGCGATCCCCGCTGCTTCGGCCGATATCAGCACAATCGTGACCTGGTGGCGCTCGTCAACTGTTTCGCGAGTTCCGCCGGGCCGCTTCCGGCCGGCTGGGAAACAAAGCTCGACCAGAGCGGGAAGCAATTTTTCATAGACCACACCAACCGGCACACCTCCTTCATGGATCCGCGGCTCCCAACCGAGGGCCCACGGCGAGTGCAGGGGGCGCAAGGCGAACGGCCAGTTCCACCGCCGCGCCCACCCGCTACCATGCTACGGTTGGCCAGTCTCAGCATCCCGGCGGCCGACGCGATTCCCGTCGCGTACAACGAGAAGGTAACGGCAAGCATTATGTTTAGCATAAATAAATGTTATTATTCGACGAGGATGATAAAAAAATGGATTATCAACTTAAAATTAAACCTTATTTTCACCAAAACTACTTTAACATGTGGCTAATATTTGAAACAACCCTTTGAAATAGATTCTGGCCAGATCACAATCAGAGTAGATCAGTACCTCTCATGGTGCCTTTTCAGCTGAAAATCAAATCAAATATGTTCTAAGCTTATTATTTTTGTTGTAAATTTCTGAAAGGAGATCCACAAACCTTTTTTAACGTATAAATGAAGATATTTGTCATGACTGCGTTCTTATAAATGAGAAAATTTATGTTCATATAGAAACCGTGCTCCATATACAGTCCGAGAATCACGCAGCAACCGAATTCACCCATATTCTTTCCTTTGTTCACATAGGTAGTGGCGTTTCTGCGACAGCCCAATATCCTGGAGATACTGTGCGAGCGGCACGGGGCGGCGGCCTGTTCGCGTAACTTGCGCGAAAAAATCAACGCCATTCGCGTCGAGGGCACGGTCGCGCTCGATCGCTACAGCCACGATCTCGAGCTAACCATCCTGCTCAGGTAAGTACCCTTCGAGAAGGGTATGTTCATGGCATCGGCACCCTTGCCTACTCAAGACGTACTCAACTAACAGTACGAGGAAACTGTCTAGTCGTATGATACGCCTAAACTGTGTCGGTGCAATCCAATCGATTTTTTAGGAAGAAATTAAACGATAACTTCATAGCCACAGGCCGGTTAGTAAGCCCGTGCTCGCTTAGTATTAACATTCGAAAAGGACACCCAAAGGCGTTCGAACGCACCAGCGCACGCACTCACACAGGCACGCAACTGCGTACATGGCATGGGAGAAGGCCGGGGGCCACTCCGCTTCGCATCGTGCTCGGAAATGGTTTCGCGCATTGGTTGCAGTTCAACCGTTCAATCCGTCGTGATCGCCTCGCGGCGCTCTTTGCTGCAGACACTTCGTCGGTTTTCGCTTCTTCGGTGTTGCGTTTGCGTAGAGGCGTGCATATTCGGTCGTATCCTAACGACCGCACATTGCGCTTAAGCCATCTCCTGTTCTTTAGTAAAGTTCGCTTCAATCAACCGCAGAATCTTTAGTTGGGCCGGGGTATTTTTTTAGTTTTGGCAGAAACAAGTAATTTGTGTTCAATGCGGAATAGTAGTGATGTGTGTTGCTTACATTAAGGTTTCCGGTGTATGTTGCAACAGTTTTCCGAAGAGGGTATGCTGCTTGCTATCTTTTGTTTTTGGTTCGTTCCACAACCCTTTGATTCGCTTCGTTTCTAGTTTGGTTTGGTCTGAAAACATCTATTCATAATTCCTATACCCATTGGCTGCCGATATGTTGCTCATGTAAACCTCGGGACCAATCATCGTCGATGATCCCTGGCTGGCAAACGGCACAGCTTGGTTCTGTGTAGCTTCAATCTATAATTATTAGTCTGACTATTAGACTTCGCATATTACTTCGTGTGATGTCATTTCGCGAACGCGAGTATGTGCGCGCAACTTTTTAGTGAAACATGCCCAGATGCATGATTCAGTTGCAGCAGCGATGCGTTTAACAACTCTTTATCGTATTGCTTGGCTGTTCGAATATTTTTGTTTGCCTCACAAAGGGCATAACAGCTGTGCTCGATGAGAAACCTTAATGTCCTATCGGTTCTAGTTGCATAAATTGATGTACTGTATGTTTTAGTTTTGCTCATGCTATAAAATTATTAGTATTTTGCCTTAAATATGTTAAGCAAGTTTTGCTTGATAGCTGGACGTGTTTAAGCACACAGTTCTGTCATAAAATTAGGTAGAAACACAAGGAAGCAAGAGCATTTTCCCACAGGTTTTCGGAGCTTCTAGGGACACGTGTTGCAATTAGGGGAGCTCTTTGGGAGTCATACTCTTGTGCGCAGACTTTTTTCCGAGGAACCGTCGGATCCCCCTGACAGGCAACTGGTGCGGGTTGATCATGAATCGGATCATTCTTGACTGTTCCTGTTTTGCCTACCAGGAAGTGGTTAGTAAGGAGCGATGGTGTCACTGCCTCCTGGCATGGCAGGAGGCTTCTCTTCCTCATGCTGCTCCTAATCACCATTGAACAATTTAGCATTTTATATCGGCCCATTAAGCGCGGGGTGTAATTAAAATATGCCGGCGTGCCGCACTGATCTCGATGCCCCGGTGATCGAAGGTGTTGAACATGCCGGGCACAGCACTTCAGGGTGGTGGTGGTGGTCCGTTTGCACGTGAAATGCGTAGCGTTTGCTTTCCTTCGTGAATATTCGTATGACTTTTTGCATATGCGTGTACATGTGGTGGCAGTTTTTGTATTTAACGATCGAACATGATTAAACAGTTCGCTGGCAGATGGTCCTGACCGTTAAGCGTTTAGTTTCATGGTCAGAGTAGAGCCGCTTTCGTGTTAAGGTTCCAAACAATCAATGCAAACTCGGACAGGTGTTCCTACTCCCCACTCCCTATTACTAACGAGGACCGTGCACGTCTCGGAACTTGTTTTCTCATATATTGATCGTAAGCAACATGATAACCATTAATCCGTAATGGTGACACATTATCCAAGGCGTGACATATTAGTGCTAGTTGAAGAACTTAGTGCACACCTGGGTCATTCGTATGTGTGCTTGGTTTTTTCAATACGTCTTCGGTCCTACAGACTTCGGAAGATTTACAGACTTTTTCGGTGCTTACGCTACGTTAAGATAAAATTGATGCCACATACCTACAGAGCCCCTTTAAGTCGGTTTTTATTTTCTGTTCCCATACGATGTTAGATTCATTTCAGTAAAAGTTTCTTCACTCGTGATTTTCGTGATGGGCGGTATCGTTTGTAAGGAAATGTAGGTTCTCCTACCGAAAAATAGTACCGAAAACAAACAACGAAACATTACTGTGACGGTGTAGGAATCTAGAAAACTGAGTTACATCGTCAGTGAAAAAAACCCCAAACACCCTGAATCCTCCCGTTATGTGCAGCATGCTGAAGCCCTTTCGTTAGGGCGTTGGGGGCTGCGGTGCGTGGGTTTTCGGTCTTGTTCTCGATGTAAGTATGAAAATATGAAGCCAAAAAAAGAATAACGTAGCTGAAAGAATGATGGGAAAATTTGGCACGTGCGTCCTTGTAAATCCTTTTCTTCGCCAGCAGGAGAAAGATTTGCTTTGCATGGTTTTTGGTCAATTTTGACCGAAACAGCAAAAAGTAAAAAGTACATACCAGAAGAAAAAAAATTTCGATCTGTTGTGGCTAGATTATAATGTCAATCTTCGGTTCGAAGGAGTCCGTTCGGGGCCACGAAAGACGCTCACTCATTTTAGTGTCTGTCAGGGACCGAAGATAAAAATCCGCTCCGCTTTCAATAGTAACTTGGCGGCATAGCGATTATTTTATAACGATTTCGCTTCACGCATCGAAGCGCACACGTCGTGGGCGTATCTTTTGTTACACGGATAGTGTTGATGGTCAGGGTCGCGTCCTCTTCCGCTCCAAAGTAGAGCACCAAATCATGCGTGTTTATAATGCTAAGTATAAACAGCACACGCGAAGAGAGAAAAAACAGAGCAACAGTTTTCAATACATTACATACGCAGTGCAGCAAATCGTCACTAGCAACACCGAACCCCCAACCAAATCTTATTTATTTTTCAAATTTATGAATACACCATAAACCTTACGTAAAGTTTCGTAAATGTGTTTTGTTGGTTTATACTAGATCTATTATACTAGATCTATAGCATGGCTAGGATTTCATTGAGTTGCATTCAGTTGTTATCTCGCCAGGCTCCAGTGGGCTGATCATGTCATGAGAATGGCGAATGACGCACCAGTCCGCAACATCATAGTGTTTTTCATAGCCTTATTTCTTTCTTCAAACTCATGATCTAATCGCTGAAGTCACTTCAACCGCGTACCGGCCAACCAATCGACCGACTGTCGAACGAATCGACATCCGACTAATCAACTTCTGTTTCCTTTTTTATGGGCTTCCGATCTGTTATCCAAATTGCCAAAATCTTCCGATCTCTCGCCAAACACCATAACCAGTCTGTTCGAGGATGAGGTGATGAACTACGTGCCCCCGCGTCCCCATAGCCCTCCTATCAACTCACAGCCGGAACCTAGCAGCAATGGCAGTGGAGGACGTCAGCTCGTACCACGGGTTACGTCACAACCGGTGCGCCGTGATTTTGAAGCCAAACTGTTCGCGTTCCACCAGAAGCTCGAAGCGAAAGGCTACGGACGAGGACCGCAGCGCCTCAAGTAAGTACTGGATGCGAAAGAGGAAGTGCTGAGCGCCCAGTGAAGGGTTACCAGAAAAGTGGTTGAAAAAGAATTGTCCCCGGATACTTTCACTTTTTGCGCCTCACTGCAGCCAACGATTAACACTGGACATGGACGTTACCGTCTTCACCGAAGGCGAAGGTCGCCTGTTTTGGAGAGGAGGTGCAGGCAGACAGGGTATTCCGTCGTCCGTAACGACTGCCATTATTAATTCAGTTTTGATTTTGATTCACCTCATATAAAACCATAAGTAAAAAAAAACTGCGGTGCTTGGCCACCCAAATCCGCATCTCTTTGCATAATATACTCACTGCTCACGATGAGAGGTCAAAGGGTCGATCCAAGGTTGATGTTTTAATTTGTAACGTTTAAAATGATAAATAATTCAATTTGACAGACGGATCAGATCGGGCCATATGTATAGAATTGAAATGCTTCATTTTAGATTAAACAAAAGGTTCCAATGATTCCAATGTTCCAGTGTATGATTAGAAAATCGAAAGGATGTAGAACTCTTTCCCTCTCTTTCGTTCCAAGGATGATAAAAATTGTCTTCTCCGATCATGAAATGAGTTCCGGTTTGGGTTTGGTCATAGTTTGTCTGTAGCCAAAGTAAACTAGGTCAATCGAAATCGACTAGATCTAGATACAATCGAGACATTCGACAGGCGGTACCATGTGTGGAAAATGTTTTTATTTTCACTCCATTCCAAGATATTTCATAAATGAATAATAATACTATTCCTTTTTGTGGTCACATCAATTCGACTACTGAACCGAAAACGCTCCGCATTGTCATTTTAGGTTGGTTGTACGGCGAGCCTTCGTGTTGGACGATGCCTTTCAGTGCGTCATGGCGGCGAGCAAGCGCGATCTGCAACGCGGCCGTTTGTGCGTGGTGTGGGATGGCGAGGAAGGCCTGGACTATGGGGGGCCGTCGCGTGAGTTCTTCTATCTGCTGTCGCGCCGGCTCTTCAACCCGTACCACGGGCTGTACGAGTACTCGGCCAACGATATCTACACCGTGCAGATAACGCCCGTTCACCACGAGAACCGACGGGTAAACTACGATTGGTAAGATGCAGTGTGCACGCTATTGCCATTCGACACTACATTGTTGCGTTGCGCTCTCCTTGTAGGTACCGGTTCAGTGGACGCGTCCTGGGACTCGCCCTTGTGCACCGGTTCCTGCTGGACGCGTTCTTTACGCGCCCGTTCTACAAAGCTCTGTTGCGGAGCCCGGTCGCTCTAAGTGATCTAGAGTCACTGGACAGCGAATTTCACCAGTCGTTGCTCTGGATCCGTGACAACGACGTCGGCAACGGCAGCGAGCTTGGCCTGACGTTCTGTGTAACGGAAGAACCGTATCACCGCGACATGCCCAAGGTTGAACTCGAGCTCAAACCGAACGGGCGAAACATCATCGTAACGGAACGGAACAAACGCGATTATTTGGAGCGTATGATAAAATGGCGTCTTGAACGCGGAGTCTTCGCTCAGACTGAGGCCCTGTTGCGCGGATTTTACGACGTAGTGGATCAGCGGCTGCTCTCCATGTTCGATGCGAGTGATCTTGAACTCGCGATCTCTGGAACGGTTGAAATTAATGCGCGCGATTGGCGCTCCAACACCGAGTATAGAGGTGGCTATCACAACGGCCACCAGGTGATAGAATGGTTTTGGATTGTTATCGACCGCTTCACCAACGACCAACGGTTGCGACTGCTGCAGTTCGTTACCGGAACATCTAGCATCCCGCATGAAGGGTTCGCCGGACTGCGTGGTTCGAATGGTTTGCGACGCTTTTGTGTAGAACGTTGGGATAAGTGTGACGCCCTGCCCCGTGCCCATACATGCTTTAATCGACTGGACCTGCCACCGTACCCCACGCCCGACATTCTCTACGAAAAACTGTTGATGGCGGTCGAAGAGACCAACACCTTCGGGATCGAATAAATTATTGGTGGTGTGCGATGCGAAACAACAGGGAAAATTGTCATTTTGTTTGCTTTATTAGCTGCTATTCGAGTACAAAGAGGGAGAGATACAGTGATATATGAAGAGGAAACACGCACATCACCATTGCAGTTGTAGTGTGTAAGTGAAACGATAGTTTACCAGGAACGGTTCCTAAGAACGGATTTACGCACTGCACACCGCACAAGCAATCTTTAGAACGCAACTGTCCGCAACGCAATCACCCACACGCTGTTTCCCGTGCCATAAATAAAAACAGTTTCTGCATCCATATTTAACCCAGCCTCCCTAACCGCCTAGAACCCCACCACACACTCCTAAACAACGCGAAAATGAAAATGAAAACTGTCCGATTTTAAGCTAAGCATGCAGGTATGTGCTTAAGGAAGCCCCTTGGCTGCCGAAAACTACCGCGGTGGTGTAAACTCTTAGACCAATGAAAGCGCTAACCAAAATAATAGTAAAAAATTAGAAGCAGATGGAAAAAACGGTAAACGAGATTGGAAAGCTGCTTGACTATCGTGCTAGATAATTATTCAGATTTAAATTGAAATAAAGCAGCAAGGGCTCGCCTTGCAATCCATTCCAATAGCAATAGTTAATTCAACATAGAAACTGGCGGAATGTTTGTGTGAAGTTTCAAAGCGAGTTGCTGATGTTTTTGATAATTGAAAAAATGGAGCATTGATGTGCTTAGTGCGATCTTTTTTGCGACTACTCGGAAAAGAATTTGGAAAATTAAATCGATTCCACCATAAGTGTAAAGTGAACGCAGTACCAAATTCAACCGAACATCCGAAATCCAGCCAGAATTCCGATGCGATTAACGGAAATAGTTTAGGTCTGTCAAATGATAATAACGACAACAACCTTCGTCGGCGCAAAAAGTTCTTACACATTACCAGATAATGGAAAGATATGCTTCGTGCAACGAAGCTCCCGTAAAGAAATTCAGTCAGACATGTCAGGTGCTGTTCATTGAATTTGTTAAAATAGCTGAAGAATATGCATCAAATAATTCCTTTTTTTAATTTTAGGTCGATGGAGGAAAGCTGTACGAAATATCGCTATTTGTTTTAACTGCACGAGGAGCCGCAGAACTGTTCGAGGCTGCCGCCAAAAAATCTTAGCAAATCGATTCAATTTTGGACGACGCAACGGAGAGCGGATTCTACGTATTTTGACGGATGTACTTTCGATTCCTGTTTGTAAGACGTGAGCGCCGTCATTTTTTAAATTCCTACAGCGACCTCTTGCCCTCGGTTCAATGTACAATTTTGCGTGCATTTCAATGACGCTGCCATATCCTATATCAAGAAAAATCACCTACCAACATAAGCAAGGTTCCACCCTGTTGACAAAAGCGCTACGAAAGATTCTCGTGTAGCCAATGATCTGTTGATTCCCAATGTGACGAGTAACTCGTGAAACGTAGCACTTAGACAAAGAGCGAGTAGAATGAATTCAGGTGTCGAATTCAGTTGCACTTACCGCAGCTGTTGACTTCTGGTTGATGGAAGCGATCACCGGCCGGTAACAAGTACACCGGACCGGATAGCTGTACGCCATGGTTGAGGATAGCCTGGAGCGTGGCAACGGCCAAGACTACCCAGCCCCAGGCTCCTTCCGGGTAGTAATGGCGCCGCAAGGTGGACGCTTTGGCAGCAGCCTGCCCTGATAGGCACCGATGTTCGGTGCAGGGCGAGAGTCTGTGCTGGTGCGTCAGCCCGGATGCGGTGGCCGTAGCGATGGTGGTCGAAGCGGCAAGAGCACCTATCGTGAACCTACCAGCCCCTCAAGAGGAAAAGAAAAGCACAACGCTTTGCACGTTACATGCGATGCCCTAGTTGCGCCTTATCTACGCATGGATTAAACTCACCCACAGCCAGCCGGACCGGTTGGGTGACGTAGCATTGCACGGGGTGGACCTGCTGACATTTCTGCATAGATGTAGTCCCATTTGTCGATCTTAAGCGACTCGGAGCGACACGACCGTTGGGTGACCGCCGGTTCATCTGGGTGGTCGGCGATAATCGTTAGCGTATCGTTTGCACCGTCAGCGTCGGATGCGGTCCTAGCGGGACTGCTGGCGGGCGTGGTATGAGTGGTTAGGAAATTCAGCGTGGGCACGAGTGAGCTGTAGGTGCGACCCTTTGCGTCGAGCCGCAACTGCACGATGGCCCTCGACGAAGTCTGCAAAATTAGGGGCCACGTTTTGCTGCTCCGGGGTGACAGTGCCATTTTGCGCCAGAATCGGCGCTCCCAGTCGGTTTGAGGGATTCCCGTTTTTCGTTCGTTTGTTTACTAGTCTGTTTGCATCCCTGGCAGCACTATCGAGCTTTCACAGTTTCACATTCGTTGTTGCGATCACATTCGTTGGACCATATAGGCACATGTTAGTACCGAACCCGAACACGCAACAAAAGGCTAACGGATCCTAAACGCTGGTGAGTCTTTTACTGCTCAATCATCAGCAAACCCGCACCATTTAACTGATTCTTTTTCTTCACAGAACACCCCACTTTTGGGTTGAATTCGGAATGCCATTTCCTCAGACATCAACGGAATTCCATAAACACCAACATCGATGAACACCACCGTCTTCACAGCTATCCAACCGGTATGACAGCATCAGTTAACATTTGTTTCAACAATTGACTGACACACCACCATTACCACCATGACCAACAGTAATCACGATCACCGAAGTGTTCTAGTAAACTCATCTTCTATCTCCCGGGAACAAACTTAACTTCTCACGGACGCAGAAACTCGGTTGTGGATTGACCCGAAGAAGACGTTTTGCAAGTGATTGATTGAAGCAAGCTGGTAGGGAAGGGGTTATTATTGCGCTAGTCCCCCAGTAAGCCTGTAAAGAAGATAAATTGCTAGCAGCATTGTCACTGTCTATAAATACGGCCCAGTTCATTCCCCTAAAAAAAAGTTGATAAGCGTGAATTTGTCAGCGTGATTAATGTAGTACAGTTTTGTGCCTTGATGGCCAACATCAAACATTGAACATTGAACACTGAAAGACTCGTTGAAGAATTGAAGAATGAAAGACTCACTCTAAGTCAAATAAAATCCAACAACCAGCTGAAGGTATTCACTGTCCAGTGGATGATCGCTATTCCAGAAGCGGTCGTAGCAATGATTTTAGTTGTCGATTCAAGTTCATTCCGGAATGTTCTTCTTTGGCCATCTGACGTGATCAGTGATCCGGCATGATCTACCGGCAATAACAACCGCCGAGCGATTTTGGGAGACCATTTTAATTTCGGTTTATACTTCTTTTTCTACCGTATACTTCTACAAAATTTCCACATTCCCACTGTCGCTGACGTAAATTAACCTGTTTGCAGTGGATCACGCTTATTTTTGGGTGTCACATGCGTTTTAGTTTATTTATTCACACTTGGAAAACAATTAAAGGGCGCGACTGCGTTCGGTAAGGCAGCCAAAACACACGTGCCATGAAGGCTACTAAATTTCAGCCGAATACGCAGCTCTCCAAACAAAACCAAACCAAACCAAACCGAACATAACGGCCGTGTGATACCTATTTGGGGTACCACAGCTTGGTTTCGGTAAATTGCGCCACTTTGCGAGCCGATGCGTTGTTTTCTTACATTGTGACGTTAGTTTTAATCTATTGCGACAGTCCCGTATCCCACTTTGCCGGCGCGGAGCCGCGAAACGACTGGCGATCAAAGCGAAGCACTCGTTGATCTGTCCGCAGACGTTAAGTTGATGTGATATTTTGAGCTCACTTCTAGCGTCTTCAGCGACGCACATCCTCTACGCGGCGGCACGAGTTCTACACGTCGACGCGCGCTAAACGATCTTGTGTAGGCGCGGTGTTGCTATTGGAAAAGCTATTGTCCGCTACAATACCACCTGGAACACGTGAGTTGACGCGCGTATATCACGAGCCCCATGTTCGGCCGAATCCGCCGGGCAATCAGTAGTGGATACGAAATTGGTAGTTGCGCCACCTTCATTGATATGGCGCTGTCATCGTGGTCTGCTGGGGCGATCCGCGCTGCATTAGATATTCCGGGCGGCACCAACTAACGCGACTAGCGCGACCGATTGGAAGGTTGTCTACGGCCGGCCACGCACTGGCTCCAGGTACGCGCGTCAAGAGCACATTTCCACACGCGCGGGCACTGCGCTGTACGTCGGTGTACGTCATTCGCATGCCGACCGACCGACCGACCGACCGACTGACCAACTGAGGCAACCCGAACACGCCGAGGAACACGTAACCGACCGACCGACCGAGGAGGTGGTTGAGGTTGGAATGAAACTCACTACAGCAGGCGGAGCATACTGAGTCAGCCACAGCACTCCTGCCAACAGTGTTAGCAGCAGTAGCAGCAGCAGCAGCAGCAGTAGTAGTCGCAGCCGGCCGTACCACTGGCGATGTCAGGCGCGCTCGCCCAGTCGGCGGCGACCTTTGCTGCTGGTTCGGGTTCGAACGCGGTTCGCGCGGATTGGGCTTCGGGTCTGAGCTCGACGTCACACTCGTCTCGCTCGGTTGTTTGCCATCCCAACTCCCGCCGGCCGCTAGTACCGCCATGCCCGAAGAGAGCTTCCCCCGAATAGCGGTGGATTGGTGGAGCGGAGCGCATTATCACTCACTAGTAGCGAGGAATATATGAGGACGTTTTTGGATACGTCTGGGTCCGGCTGCTTTATTTTCTTATTCTGACAGCACAGGCTGACACTTGCTGCGCAAGTTGCATTTTATTCACGGACGGTGTTGAAGTCCTTCTGCTCTGCCCGCGTTTTTTGGCTCCCACACACCAGTGCTATTAATGGCAGAAAAACACTCTCACACTCTCGGCGACTCGGCGGGATGCTAGGCGCAGCTGCCGACTCACATCGATTTTCTGAATCCGAATATTTCCGAGATACCTCGGTGACTGGGCCGCGGGCAGGTAGGTCAAGGACGGGCCGCTACCTCGACCCAGGTCACTTCACTCTCAGCGCGTTGGTCCTTTTGGGCCAGGCCGGTCCTGTAGTCTCCACGTGTAGCAGCGTCAGGATGACCGCCCCAAGCCAGGCGTCACCATCATAGTTAGCACAATGAATAAAAGCGGTCGAAAGGACGTTCTCGTTTTCGACAGTTCTTCCGAAACGAAAGTTTTGGCGCACTAGTTCAAGAAGTCGAATCGAAGCGATACGAAGTTTGCGGTGTAGATGCTCCTGGAGACCTGGAGATGGTTCCACGCGACTGACGGCCAACGGCCAGCTGTCACCAGTACGCCAGTCGTCCTCCCTCCCAATAGCTTTCGCTCTTCGCTGGTTGGCGCCCTTATTAGGGACGCGGAATCCGCGAAAAGCAAATCTGACCGAGAAGATGCCAAGCAAATTAGCCATGGCGCGACGCGATGCGAAGACATCGGCATTCGTTGGAGTTGTGCCCAAGAAGCCGCACTAGCCAAAGGCCCAAGCTGTGCGGTTATGCATTTGACAGGCAGTTACGCTCCGTTTTAATGCCCTCCTGATGCCCTCCATGCACCATGCACCAGTTCCTGCGTGCTCCGGGCTGATACTTGGCCTAATTCCAGCGCCACAACACAGTATATGTTGTTGATTCTGGGTCTGGATTCTTGCTTGTCGCGTCGTAGTAGCCTGAAGTTATTCGACGCCGTTGCCTGGCGGGTGGCGCCCAAATCGGGGGCCAACGGCCAAATCAATCTCGGCGGGCGGGAATCTTCGGCCACGCTTTTCTCGCCGAGGTCCCGAGTCCCGGGCGAGCTCCATCGACAAACGCCCGTTGACGGAGCGCAGGGAACACGCTGGTATTCCGGATTCAGGGTAGCCCGGGATGGATCACAGTTCAAAGTTCAGAGAAAAATTACATTCAAGCATTGGCTTCTAGTTTTAGCTTCTTGTCTGCCGAAGCTTGTCTTGAAAAAAAATTAATAATTTATATGACAACATAGTACATCGCAAAACATTATTTGTGGTTGTTATATTACGAATGAGTTGCTAAATTCCACCCCAAAAATTAAGTTTTTTTCAAATGTGACGGTATTGTCGATTAGACTTGAATCGTATCTACGCAATTAAATTAATAATTAAATGTAACATTTACGCTGATCTTCCACAATCCCGATCCCAACCAACCCGATCCTCCTCAACCTCTTACCCACGTCTTCTCCACAGCAGGACGTGCCCCGTTCGGTCAGCAACCGTGTCGAAGTGCTCAGCATTTGTTTGGTGATTTTTCCTACTTTCGTTACTTTGATTTAGTGTCGACACCTCGTGCCGTGGGACAAGCCGGTGTCGGGCCGGCTTCGGGGAGCATAGAGAACAGGATTTGATTAAACAACTTTTTCGACACCGGCCACAGTTGCCGGGCTCTCTGGTTATGTTTTCGTCCAAATTCATGGCCTGTCGCACCTTCGAACAGACAAATCCCGCCTCTCAGAACGAGCTTTACTGAAAGTCTTCGGCGAGCAAAGCTCCCAATTAGTGTAATTACTAATTTAACGATTCCCTGGCGTCTTGCAGTGGAGGGTCGACTTTGTTTCTTTTCTTTCTTTTATTTTCAGCGTGCCCACCACGGATGACCCAGATGTTCATCATGTTGGCTCGAGGGTAGGAGAGAACCGGGGAGCATAATCAGGTGGCGGAGCGAAAAGAAGGATCCCGGTGATACACACCGCCAGTAGCGAGCTCGTCGCTCGCTCCTCAAAAAGTCGGTCGGTGTCGATTCGGGAAACTGCGCGCTCAATGTATGCTGTAAAATGCTGTAAAATGTCCTTAGCACACCGGCTGTCGTATTGGGGCAGAAGGAAAGAGTGAGAGGTGTGATCCACGCTCTTGCTCTCTGGGTCGTGACAACGAACCCCACACACGTTGGCTGCTGTGCTACTTTAAGTGGTTCACAGGCGAAAATTCAACATAACCTGCGTCCTGACGTTGTGATCCTTGGAGTCGCCTGTTTTGTATGTTCAGCATCATAATCATCAACTTGATCGCAAACATCATCATCATCATGAGCATATAAGGAAAGCTGGATGAGAGAGAGAGAGACTCCTAAAGAGGTTTATGATGGCTTCAGCATCATCAACGCACGCTTCGTGTTCCATAAACCGGGCGAAACAGTCAGAAGTGATGCTGGTGGCAAAATTCGTCGTGGTATTTTACAAGCATTTGTGAATTCCTCTGCCTTGTTAGGCGCCTTTTCCCATGTTTTTTTTAACGCTTAGGTGAGCTCCTGTCTCCTGCACCCGCACATAGGTTACAGGATTTTTCGCTCACAGTCACCGAGGGCGACGTCGAGATGACGTCGAAGTCATTACGTGCCAAGCGACAGCAAGCTCAGCTCAATCAAAGAATCAAAGGCGCCCGTGTTGTCGTCGGCTGCGAGGCGTCTGGACGATGAAGGACGTCTTCACACACAGAAGCAAGGAGCAGCCTGGTTGTGCATGGGTTGAGGTGTCTGGCCTTAAACCGCCGCGAATGCTGGAATGGGCTGCCGATAGAGCATCGATTGGCGTAATTGAGGTCATCGGAGCCACCGAAGCGAGAGAGAAAAGGGGAACAGGATGGGGGTTCGAGAAAGTGGCGCATTTTCTTACATGGTTTCCAGAGACCACAGACATACTCTGTAACCGACCGAGCGTAAGAGCACACTTTTAAATTTCTACGCCCCTTTTGACTCCCGGCGAGGTACTCCAAGTCCTGGCAAGGCCCTCTTCTCGTTAACCAGCCGCCCAAACGTTAGTAGTAGTAGTCTTTTAGCCAAGGTTTCGCTCGAGCCGAATCATGGTGGAACGCTCTAACCGAGCGCACCGCACTTCGCCGGCCCTGAGTTCGAGTCTTGGCCTGAGCCGAAACAGCATCATTTTTTAAGCCGAAGAAAAAATTTATTGACATGCACCACACAACCTCCCTTATCACGGCACTTACATAGCTACTGTGCGCGACTTTAAAATAGTGACAAAAAGATATAATGAATGAAAATTATAATATTGGGTCCTGCGGCTTCTTGTGGTTGGTGATTTGACGTGTCCCCCCAACCACACTGACCCAAATCTTCATCCCACACCTTCCCTCCGGTCGGCCCTTAATTGGCTACAACACTTGTTTGTACGCCGCCCCACGCATCTTCTCTTTCCAATTCTTTGTGACATCCTCGAAATCGCGTGCTTTCTATGGTTTGCCCTGCTTCTCCGGTTCTTCTTCAAGAACGCAAAAAAACGCGGCCAGAGAAAGATAGAGAGAGAGAGGAAGAGAGAGATAACGGCATGACACTTGAATGGGCAGTATGCGGAGAGTGGAAAGCCGCCTTGTGGTTGCTTGGTTGTTGGGTTGTGAAGCTCAGGGCCACCGAGCCATCAGAGAATGGCTCGGACAATTAATCTTTGCTCCCACGCACAGCTAAACATAAAACGTCATGATTTTATGCTGTGCCGGAGTGTCGTCTCGCTTTTCTTGTTGCGTGTTTGGCGTATGGTCGCCGCCACCAACTCGTTACTTGCCGTGGACGACCATGCAGTCCGTCAGGGAGCAAGCACAAAAGGACATGCCACCCTAGCCCCTTCCAGTAACCATCGCAACGCAACAAATTGCCAGACATACTGCGCATTGCAATAGACGTTCCACGTTCCATGTTAAATAATAGTCGTATTGGATAATAAAGGGGCCACGGAAAAAGGCTCTGCTTGCTCTGTAATGGAATACAGTCTCTCGTCCCGTTAATCTTTCTAAACGGGTCCCTGTCGTACAGAGCGACAAAATGTTTCACGAAGCTTCGCTATACGGGATCCTTGGACGGATGGTTAATGTGGGCAAATTTGGAGCTATGTTTAATATCGCTAACTGGCTCTTAATCGGCCCTCGGTAACGTGACCCCTCACGGGTCAGTCCTAAAGACGAGTAAGAGATCTCCAATATGATATCTCGTCACAATGGCCCTCTGGTGTGACAAGGGGCTACGCCAACAACTGCGTCCAGTCAAACCACAACACGTTACACAAAAATTGAAAGGACCCCGTTAAGAGACCCGATGACGTCCGACCCACTCAACAAAAAGGACATCGATCACGTCTGTGAAACTACTCACTTGATCAAACCCTAGCCATGCTCATTCTTTTTCTTATCCGGCTACAACCGCTGAACAGTCTTGGTCTGCACCAGAGACAATCTCAATCTCTGTTTGCTTTCTGTAGCGGTGTGTTTTTGGCGTAATAGAAAATAGAAAAAGGAAAATAGAAAGGAGTAAACAGAAACAGAAGAGAAAAGAGAAATGGGAAAATAGAAATGAGAAAAGAGAAAAAGAGAGAAAAAAGAGGCAATCATAGTTAGTGATCACAGCGTCAGTTATGTGAGCGTTCATGGAGGTCATAACAGCTGTGGGAGCATATTTTGCAGCCCTTCCGGATTCAGGGATGGAATTTCCTTATTGGAATTTCGTTCGGAACGCGCTGTTTTGATGTTCAGGGAGACTATGCTGAATAATCAAGTGAATTTCACACCCAAAAATGGGTTTTTTCTTATCGAAGCGCATAACTCATTGAACAGCCTGGTATTTTAAGGCTAAAAATACATCGTTCTACAAATTTGTGTGTTATGTATTATACAGACTTTGGTCTGCAATAGCTAGACATTCGTCTCTAACCGTTCCACAAAAGTGGTATTGAAATGTAAGCCCGTCGCTGGAACGATTGTGTGGCTCTTGTTGGAGATTACGTTGATGAATAAAGACAATTTTGAAGAAAAGAACGCGTTTTCTTTCTTAGGCTCAGGACTTTTCAGCCCATGTACTATAGTAGTTTACACTAATGTTGTTTGTTCTTTACGAAAGCAAGTAATTTTAGCAAAAGCTTGCATGAGCAGCATTCTTGCTTGCATCATTCGTTGAAATTCTATTAAGGACGCAAACTTATGCTTCCCGCAATATACATAACATAACAACATAACCGAGGCTGGTCGAGACTGACAGCTATCGCCATCCTGTCAACTCCATATAAAAAAAACATGTAGCTCTGCAAAATGTCAGGACGTTTACAACACACCATGTTATGGTGGTGATGATAGAAGCATTTTTTTACATCGCTAATAGCATTTCAACAAACGGACCAACCACTTACAAGCTATTGCTCAGACTTGCTTTGCTAGAACCGACGTTTAACCGACTTCAGTGTACATCCAGACAACCATTGGCTGAAATTGCACTCCGATTATGTTCTTTAAGCTCAGCTATCCGTAATTTTTCCTACCGTAGATAGTTCTGCAGCTGTTTTAAATATTTTCGGACACTGAAAATTCCGTAACCGTAGTACTGCTTTTGATTTACCAATCATTTAACCAGACGCTCCCGTCGACATTGTTTGTAACCTTATATGTAATGATTGATACAATATTTTTCTTTTCGTATACTACGCAATTTTAGCAGATTTTTGTCTGCAGTTTCGACGTCAATTAATAGATTTTGGGATCTTTTTTTAGATTTTCGAATTTAAGATACATTGAATGGACCGACATTCACATAATGCTATTGTACTTTGCAACCCACAACATAATTCAATATTGAAAACATGGCGTTTGCGCAGTAAATGCTTTGCATCGCATCGCTTTGACTGGAGCAGTATTTATTTTAGAATTTCGGGGAATATTTGCCAAAATCAACGCATAGAGAAAAACACTATTTTCAATAGACGCAGCCTTTTTGTGGGCAATTTTTTCTAACAATCAAACAAACACAGCTGGTATGCTTTAGGGAGAATAGCGGAGTATAGTGCTCAATTTGACTGAATTCAACCAAAACGCAAATAGTGAGTAAATGAAGTACATAAATGCGTCTGTGAGGTGTACGCTGCCACTATTAAAAAAAAGCATTGCAAGTGCGTGATAAATAACCTCAAACATTATCCTGTTTAAAACGAAATGAGTTCCACAACAGCACCAACAGCTGTATCGTCGTCATCGTCACTAAATTCTAAAAAGCCTCCCATCCCACATAAGCCTAGCACGATACCTCCACCGGCAAACTCAATGTTGGCATCGGCATCTTTGAGCGCACCCAAAAGTACGATTCGAACATCGTTACTAGCGCAAAGGCTGGAAGAAACACTGCGTTTGGGTATCGAGCTCGAGGTTGCCCATGTATCTCGTCATGCCAAGATAAACTGCCAAACCGCAGATATCGGCAAGGCTAGCACGTCCGATAGCAACGCCAAATGTACAAAGAAGCCAGCCGAAGATCAGCAGCTACAAGCCGCGCTCCAAGCCGAAATGCGTCGCCAATGTGGCAGCATAAAAGCTAAGTTCTTGGTAGAACGACGATTTCCTCAAAACGGAGACATTGTAAAGGAGCGATCTTACCTTGTAAGTAACGAATCCGTTTTCCATCGTACCATGCCGACTAGAGCAGCATGGTCCATTTTATTAGGTATAGTTTATTTTAGTTCAACACAAACAAAAAAACCAATTCCAGTTTGTATGTAGAACACATATTTTGTTTTGCGTGTCCAACAAACCTACTGCCACTAGTTTCCTGATGTGGAATAGCTTCGAGCATAAAGAAATCGTTATCATATCAACAGTAAATTGCACAAAATGTAAGATCCCATCATAAAACGTTTGTCAAGTTGGTATTTATTTTATTTATTTGTTATTATTAGAACAGCCAGAGCCGTATTATGATAGTAAGTCGAACGAACTAAATTGGATCCTTATCATGAGCATTCGCTGATACCAAGATATTTGCTAGCACAATTGCTACTCACACGCCTTGGTTCGTTTTTTCAAAATTGAAAATCTAAACAATAGCTAAG